>NC_047580.1:19089200-19261700 GCF_011004845.1 Esox lucius | reverse complement strand
GGGGGAATGGAGTCGGGTGGGGGGGGGGGGGGGGTGTTGTTTATGTTGGTGCGGATGGGGGTGTCAGAGAAGGGCTGTGCGGGACGGGGGGGTTAGTTCGGGAGCTGTCTGTGTCTGGGCATGGTCGAGACGGGGGAGAGAAAAGGGGAAGTTGGCGATTGGACTGTATTTACCGATCCGTTGTCAAAAGAGCCGTTTACAAGGAATGCACCATCCCTGCACAATGACAAGAGTGAGAAGACAACAGTGTAACACAGAGTCAAATAGGGGTTTTCATTATTGAAGACAGCTACCAAAACAGGGTGGCAAGGAGTGGGTGTGAAGTGCATTCATTATTTTTTTTTAGATGCCTTGTTCACTTGTTACATAGTTAAAGCATGATGTCATTTTATTTCTGTGAAAACACTTGTTTTGTTGTCATTGCCTTTTCTGTTTAAAAGACAGGAGGGTGATTTAGATCTCACTGTCTGGGGAGAGTTTTTTTTGTTACTTCTGTCATACCGTTGCAATCATTAATTCAAATGCGCAAAATGATAAAGTTCTATAGCCTAGTGAAAATACAGCTTTTTTTTTTTTTTTTTGAAGTGCCCAACCAAATTCGCTTCTATATCACCTTATCAACAAAAGTGTGTAAACTTTCAGTTGCTTTGTTTAACATCCGTATCCTATTATTTAACATCCTATTTCTTTTATTGCTCATTGTCAACGTATTTGAGACACCCTGAAAGGGCGGTGCCCGAGCTTGTCTGTCAAATGTGGTTACCTTCCATTTTTGTGTCATTAAAAGCGTTTGTTTGAGTCAAATAAAGGGTGATCCACCCTCTGTTTAAACGATGCCAACCGCACGTCGTCCAGGATATCGGGTCGTAACAACAGATACTCCTATCCTGTTCCACCTGAGCAATAAGTCTGCATATCATACAGACACCCCCCCCCCCCAAACACTCACATGCACATACACACACAAACACTTTGTAATGGCAGGTGAGCTCAATTGAGAGCTATGCGTTGCCTCAATACATGCTCGTAAAAATAGTTGAGCAATATTTCATATAAACTTGTAGGATCAGATTCTGTTGTTGTCAGCAGCGTCCCTACCCTGTTTTAATGAGAAATGGGCTGGAATCACACTAAAGATCTAAGCTGGCTGCCACTCTTATAGTAATCAGATGCCTTTTTGTTTTGTTAATTTTAACATATTGCATAATGTGTGCATGCTGAAATTAGGGTGTTGGGGAACATACCAACTGTCTCAGTCTCGTAATAACTTGATACAGTCCAGCCTCTCCCTCCCTGGGCTGTTGAAAGCAACTTGAAAGCTGACATTTAACATGTTTATGGACTAAGAATGGACTAATGAACAAAAAATTATAATATATATTTTAGTGAACTATCACAGGACCTTTGATTGTGTCTTGTACTTTATTAGCAAAAGCAACAACAGGGGTCCTAGTACTTAGTAATAGGGATTTGACATTCTCTAGTGGGCCAGCTAACATTCTCCAAGCGCTGATATTGCATTGTGAAAACTGTCCCACAAGTAAGAGAGAAACTAGAAATTCCCCACTGTGGAATTACCGAGAGCCTTCAGATTTAGAGTGCCTGTGTCAATGAAGGGTGTTTTCTTTTCAGTTTTTTTTCTTGAATCAATCTCCCGGGGACCAAAAAATGGATTGAGACTTGAAACGCGAGACCTGATAGGAGTCTGCTCTCACTGTAGCGGAGGTGTGTGTGTGTGTGTGGCACATGTGATCAGTATCAACAGCACTGGTAACACCAGTAGTCACTGTGTGTGTGTGTGTGTGTGTGCGCCCTGGCCCGTCTTATCCCTCCTCCGGCTGGGACAGCGCCAGGACTGAGCGGGGCCAAACTGGGCAGAAGGGGGCTGAACGGGACAAGGGAGCTGGCCATGAACGCCCCACCCACCACACACCTGCCACACACAAACACACACATCCTGCACACCACTGGCTTTCATTGTCAGCGGTGACAGGAGGACGCCGGTTAAGTGGCTCCCCTCTCTTCCCTGGGCCTGCTTTCCCCACTGTGACTGTGGGGTGGAGAGGGGAGTGAAGGACCCCTACTGGTAAAGTAGGTAAACTCGCACAGCCTTGACATCTGTGCTTAGGGAGGGAGGGATGGAGGGAGGGAGGGGTGGAGAGAAGGGGAGGTGGAGAGGGGAATCGGAGAGGGAGACAGAGTACGAGAAACACGGAGAAGGGAAGGAGAGAGAGGGAGGAAGAGAATGAGAGAGTACAGCCCATGCAGGCGTTGAGCCGGCTGAGGAGGAGGGAAAATGCCTTGCTTTGTGGAGAGAATTCTGCCAGAGCAAGAGGTAGAGGTGAGACAGAGCACAGAGGGCGGTCTCCTGCCAGGTAAGACTCTCTCCACCTCCTCCTCCTCTCTCTCTTTCACACACACACACACACACACACACTCCCTCTCTCACACGCGCTGGGGGGACAGATACGTTGAGACACACATGTCTGCTGCTGGTGGCTGTCAGTGTGAGGCAGGCATGTGTGGTGACAGGGGGTGGGTCAGCGTGTGTGTGTGTGTTTCTGTCTCTGTGTGCATCTGTGGGTGTGTGCGTGTGTTTGTTTCACCATGGGAGAGTAGGTTTTCATGGAAACTATGTATGACCTGTGTTTCTTAAACAAACAATGTTGGGGGAAATGGACAGAAGTTGTTCGTGTAAGGGAATGTTGCTGTCAGTTTACTTCTCTCAGATTGTATTTCTTCTCAAAGTTTTCTCTTTACTCAGTGTAGCGCCTGTATTCCACAGGTGTACTTCCAACCAGGTTACACTGTTGAACTTTTCACAGTGTTAGAAAACGGTTATCAGCGGTTATTGCCACGGTAAATCCAGTGGTTTTCAACAACATTCACACGTTAAATTGGGACACCATTCCCCAAATATCTAGAATTTCTCAGTTAACCGACAACCGGCAATATTTGTTGAGCTAAAGTGACTTGTGCTATTGGGCTAGATTTAGCGCTGTGTTTAGATACTGATGTACTGAGGACAGTTTGTCAACGGAGGGATTTTCCACAGTGTCGGGTTTAAACAGTGTCTGTTGAGAGGGTGAAGGACTACTTTCCTTCTGTTTGTGCAGACGAATATAATCCCCCAGTAGTACAATTCAATTAAATAAATACTAGGTCTGTGAACCTAAACAACAGATTTGCATGTGGTCCTCTTGTTCTCCTTCTCGCTCCTTCTCTCTCCCTCTCGCTTTACTTTCTCATACTCTCTCTTCCATACACTATATCCGGGCCTGATCTCCCCTCATTAAGGCCTTCAGTATAGGCAGAAGACATATAGGAGTTTGGTGTCTTGGAGTTTCACACTGGTTGTTTATTTGTTTTGATCACAAACAAGTTTCCTAAGTGAATGGTGAAGTCACACAATTGAATTTGGCATGTGTTAACGTGGCGATCTGGCAGCCATTCTTGTATCCCATGAGGACTGCTAGAGAAACAGCGCGCGTATGTGTGTGTGTGTGTATGTGTGTGTGTGTGTGTGTGTGAGAGAGAGAGATTTTACTAAGCAGATATTTCCCCCTCTGTTTTCACTGTGACCTGGTAGGAGATTGATGACTGAACTGTGGAGTACATGTTAACAGTAACTGGTGATTTATAGAGATACTTAGGGTAAGTGAGGCAGCACAGACTGGAAGGGAGGAAAAAGATATAGCCTTTTAAGTTAATGCAAAAATATAGCCTTTTTAAGTAATAATTGTTATTACTTCTGGTGAGTCAGGGTGGGCTGGAGGTTTGTGTGAAGGTATGTTGAAGACCAATCTCTAAGGCTTTGCCTACTCAACGTTGACCTTAAGTCTCATTTTAGTTTGTTCTCATTTGAAAACTTTACCTTTTATACCTGTTTAGTAACTCTTTTAATGCAATTTCCAAGTTTGGTTCTTTAAAAAGAGAAACTAGAACTAGTTAATCAGTTCAGTAAACTACATTGCAGTAGAAAGCTTTTGGACAGACAACTGTACTATAACAAGTGTCCATCTTTTGTATGTCTTGGCAGCCACGTAGCTAAAATCCCTCACAAAACCTGCATGCAATTTTGGAGGAATCAGGCTCTTTCCTCCTTTTGGCTCTTAAACCTCCCAGATATTATCTACTAGGAGAATACTCTGCTACTATTCAAATACTTTTTAAAGAGTCAGACCACTAGAATGTGATCTACAGTCAATGTTTTATTCTTTTTTTGCGTAGAGTAAGTAATAGTGCTTGCCCAGGAAGAGGGATGGCTTTCATTTTTTCTAGCCACCTTTTAGACTGAGTGAAATGTTTCCCCCAGTTCGCTCAGGGACGACTTTATTTCTTACCAGGGATTTAACACTCACTCAGTCCCCCCATAAATACAGCCTCCCTCAGCCCTTAGCTAACCATAACTCATCCTGCTAACTCTCTGGATAACTAAACTCATATAGCAGAGCGGAGCTTGTTTGTCTTCCATTCTCTCTATCACTCCCTGTTTCTCTCTCTGACTCTCTCCAAACTGACTGGTTAGGATGCTGATGTGCAGAATCTCTCTGACTGACTGCTCTCTCCTCAACAGTTGGCTTACTGTTGCTGCGTTAATATCTTTGGTCCCACTTGCGAGTCTTTTAAGAGAACACATGCTTTTTGAACCAGCAGCCAGTGAACTCCCCTCAAGGCGGTTTTGAGTGGAACCTAATGCTCAAGGAATGACAAGACGTGAGAAATGTGCCCGTCGTCTTTACGTGCCGTGACACAGCCCAAAAAGTGTGAGGAACCTCTTTTGATCTGTTTTCATGGAACACGGTTAGGTTGGGACCCCTCGCCATAGAGGGACCTGCCGAGGACCCTGTTCCCTGAAGCTGGGGAGACAGTTAAGACTGGTTGCTACAGTTCCTCTTTGACAGAAACATTGTCTAAGCTGTCAGTTTCTGCCCCTTAACTATTTGTCAGCGAAGCATGAATCCAGAAAATCCCCTGTACTACAAACAGAGAATTGCAAAAAGCTGACATATACTGTATGTTTTAGAGTCAAACACATCTGCTCTTTAGAGTAAGGTAGAATTCTTTTTCTGATCTTGTGCCAGTCGGCAGTTTGGACATTGTTTCCTCGCCGAGCTGCTGAATTGGTTGTGATCTGCTCTGCCTGTACCTTCTGTTCTCAGCCTTTTGTCTCGCCCATTGGTGAGAGCTGACGCTGACAACTCCTCAAACATCTGAAGGCCTCTGTAGAGTCAGTATCGCATATATTGATGTCTCGTGGCGGCTCCTCGCGTTTAGTTGTATTTGCGTCTGAAAAAACGGGGGGCCTGCTTGGAGACATTACCCTCACCGCTGGCACGCGAGGAGGTAGTTCTGTCTCCCTCTCCTCCTCCCCTCCACGCCGTCCTTCTCCTCTTTGTGATCTCACCATCACATCCTCCCTTGTTTCTCATGACTGACGCTCACCCGAGATCGCCATGGGAAATGGGCTCGGGGAAGAAGACATTTGAGAAAATGCGCCTGAGCAAGCCATCACCTTTGATAAGGAAGCAGGTTCCAGCGGGAGAAAAGAAGCATTGTTATTAATAAAAAATGACGTCTAAGAAGGCAGCATTTCTCTCATCCCAAAGGATTACATTAAGAGTCCACAGAGAGTCGCTTGCACTTTGGCTGGTGTGCTAAGCTGTTTATGCTTAAATATCGACGCATAAGATATAATGTATGTTAAAATAGCTGTTCAACAATACACATTTTTTTGCTTGCCTACTAGACATGTGGGTGCGTTTTGAAGCTGTGAGGGGATCAGTCCTAAGCAGCCATATTAGCTGGCTCTGCAGTGTAGTGAACACCCAAATGATTGATGTCTATGGGCCAGTGGGAGCCTACTGAACCTTTATGACAAATAATCTGGTTATCTACCTAATTTAATAAAATGAGTATCAACATAATTTGATAAAATACAGCACACTACCATTTCTGTACATACAGTATGTCACTGGCTGGTAAACGGACTGGCACAGAACTCAGGTGGGTATCACACGCCAAGGAGAAAAATGAGGTAGGAGGAACAGGAGGAAAAGAGGAGCGAGCAGAAGATGTTAGCTTTAGTAATTGCTACCTTCATGGAGGAGCAGGGGAGAGGACAGCGAGACAAGCTTATAGAGAGGGCCCTGTGCGGATATAATAATGGGGTAGTATTGCAGCTTTGACGGTGTTAATCTTAGAGTGTGAGTGTGTGCGTGCGGGAGTGTGTGTGTGTGTGTAGGTGGGGTTCCTCTGATATTTACCCTGCTGGTAAGTCTGTCAAGCCCACCTGACACAGTTTACCCACTGGCTGACACCCCGCCTCTCCCTGCCAGTATTACGCTCCCTGAGAGCAACAGTAAGTCCTCGGTCTCCCTTCGCACAACGCGACTCATCGACCTGCGCCCTTGCTCCTCTTCCTGTCTTCCACAGAGGGAGGAGAAGAAGAAAAGGGAATATTAGAGATCCTGTTTTTGCACACACTGGCCTTTTTCTTTCCTTTTGTCTTCTATTTGAAGTTTACGAGGTCTTGCTGCATCTTGACACACTGAGAAACGTCATGAATATGCATCAACGCGCCATATGGCTCCCCTAGCACTGGGACTAGGTGTGTCCAGACGGATGAGAGGGCGTTGATGCATTATTCGCCATTCAAATTACAGACGCGGGTGAGATTCCTGCAGGAAGTTAGAAGAACTAGTTCAATAACACTTTAGACAGGGCAGAGCGGCTGCAGTAACTCTGCCTCTAGATAGTGTGAGGGAACGTTGAGATACAGCTGGGGATCAGCACAGTGGGAGAGCCTTGGTTGCAATTCACCTCTTTTTTAGGCACGTTCCAACCTATACACCACCACCTGACACAAGTGGGATTAAAAGTGATATTTCTGACACGTTAGGATGCACACGGGAAGTAACCTTCTCTAAAGCGTTCATTATAAGATGCATGACAGATCTGAATATTTATAAAATACATTTAATAATTAATAACAGCAATCTGCTACCATAATTCAGCAGATTTGCACTTCAACAGAGTATCCGTTTTCACTTTAAAATAATAATAAGAGGAATATTTATGCTGCAGAAATGTGAAATGGCAGATGTATAGCACTCAGACATGCAATGTTCAGTTATATAAATATATATATATATCCATATAAATATCCATATATATATATCCATATAATTATTTACATTGTTACCCACAACACTATGCTTTCTCAAGACCTACAGTATGTATTTGGTGCTTGACATTTTGTCAGTTGTTGCTGGTGAAGGAAGCGAATGATGAAGAGAAAATTCAGGAAACCAAGTGGGTTTTGGTGTAGAATGCAAAAGGTGCTGTTGTGTTTTAAATCAAAAGCAAATGATTTGTTTGTGTCAGCTTGCAACACTTCCTTTTGTAGCTTATTCTGTTTCTTAGACCAAAATAGAACAGCCTTTTTCTCTGTAAAGCAGCTTTATACCCGCCTCATGGTTTCAGTTAGTTTGTTTCAATGCAACGGGCCTTTTTATCACACTTTCAAATCCATCCAAGACACATTCCTCTTTCAACAAAACTCTAAAATACATGAATATATTTCTGTTTTAGGTGAAATAGAAACATTTAGTTCTTCCTTTGCTTCCACCTCCGGTTTAGTTTGAACTTTTGTGTAACTATGCAGCATTAGTATTTTTTATTTTTTTTGCCGTGTTTAACTGTTTTTCCTAAGTACATGAAGTAGCTAGTCAAATAAAAAAGTAACCAACCAGGCCCCACTTGGATCAGATTTCCTTTGTTGAATGATCTCTGTTTTAGTGTCCTCTAGCACATTCTTGTTTCTGTCCATAACACACTGCAAACCTAATAAATTAATATATAGCCCATTCACTTGAAAAATAAAGGTTTACACCTAAAATATATATGGGATATATAATATTTAGTAAATTCTAAGTATTTCTTATCACAAAATGTGAGCAACTTTGCACATGGACTTTGCCGAACAGAAACAAACCAAATGCAGCAGGTGTTCAGAAAGAAAATCTGTACCTAGATTCAATACTCAAAGGGTTAATCAATCCCCAGAAACACAAATAATGAAACTCAATTTTATGAAAATCTGTGTTATGTCAGTTGGTAAAATCATACATTTTTTAAGCATGATTAAACTTTTAAGTGGTCCATCTGTGAAATTAGGATACTGTGTAGTAAAGTGTCATAGCAATATATCCTGGTCACTGAAGATGGGGGAAACACACAATCACATTTCATAATGCTTTTAAAACAATCACCAGCACTCCAGATAGACAAGTTAGCAAGTTGATGATATCATCATACTTGTCTAGAATATACCCATCCCTCAATATTGCCATGAGAAGGTATACATTTTGTTAACATTTCCTCAAAGTACACAATGCCTTCCGACTAATATACTTTCTTATTCTAATTACTCTAACGCAAAGCAATTTTCTCATCCCGTGTCAGAATTGCTGCACCTCCTGCACAAAGCTTTGAGCTAGAAACATGATCTTTACCCAGCTATACATGATGGACTGGTTTCACAGACACAGATTAAGCCACTATAAAATGTCCTAGACTAGGCTTAATCTGTGTCTGTGAAACCGGACCAGTATGTTTTTAACTCCTAAACTGTTTGTGATGTTTGTTTGAGCAATTTAAGAACTATGTAAGTTCTTCACATGCTGAAATTAACTTTGGTATTATTATACTGTCGATATGCAGATTGTATATATTAGTCTCTAGGTAATAATATACAGATACAGCCTAGGAAGAGGATTCAAGTTAATAATCACTATTCTTATTTTAACATTTCACAACATGGCATACATTTACATTATCCAACGAATTATACCACACAAATGTGTGGTTCTGGGTGGATGAACCTTTTCATTTTCTTTTGAGGTTTCCTCCTGCACTTTGAAAGCAAGCCAGTGAGTTCAGATAGTGTAGCTTTTTGAGGTCTATGAGCAGAATTAGCAGCACAGGCTCTCCTTTACTGTGCCCTGTCCTGAAAAGTAGACTTTCCGCCTGTTGTCCAGTTGGCACAGGGAGCACAGAAAGCAGCCGTTACGTACTCTCTTTCCGACCCTTGATCAAATCAGTACGCTCTAGTAAATATCTTAAGAAAATGCCGTGAAAGATTATTAAATATATCCTTTGTTTAAGAATTTCTATAGATAATATTGTGACAGAGACAAGCTCTCCCCTGTCGTTTTTGCAAGAAGGAATCCCCGTCTTTACTGCATGATTTCCTAATTGTTTTGCTCTCAAACAGCCCCTCACCAGCGCTATACTGACGAGTCATAGGCCAACCGTCCTTTTGAAAAAAAAGAAACGAACAAGATCTTTGGTAACTCAGTGCAATACCATGTACATAGAACTACACTGTATGATTTCTGAATGGGCACTGGTTATTGGAAATCGACTTCATTTAGTCAGATCCACATTTACAGTGTTGTCGATGAATGGAAAGAAAAATGTATTTCCAACAACCCTGTGTCAGTGGCCCACACAAAATAAACACACAAAATACAAATACATTTATGTGCCAGAAAACAATAATTAGGCTAAATGACTCATTGTTACTACTTCAGGCCACTTCACAAATTCACTGGATTCATTCGAAACAATAAAGGAGCGTTGAGCCGTCTCTCCTCCGTGTAGAAATGTGACAACCACCAACCAACGCGCGCAGAATCCCACAAGTGCATCCAGGCTACAGGGAGTTGGGGCAGACGCCACTATCAAGGCAGCAGTGTTTCCCCCGGCATTGTCGGCTGTGTGAATGAAAGGCGCGTGTCATCTCAATAGATGGCTAGAAGATGCACATCATTCATTCTAGTGGGAGAGGGCCCTATTGACTTGTATGACTAGCCAATTGAAAAGTAGGCTATTTAATGAAATGGAATGAAGTGGCCGGGTGAAAATGAGCCTGTAACTAGTTGTTTAGCCAACGAGCGGTACTTTGGGAAATCACTGACCCTACCAAATTCATCCGCTGTGTGCCTGCATTCTACGTGTGGGTAGAAGAGTCACTTACATATATGAGAGAGTGTGTGTGTGTGTCTGAGCCTGTGACATGACCTCCCTCCAGCAGTCAGAGGAGCAGTGTGATTGGAGTATACCAATGGTAGTCTAGGGGATGGCTGTCACTTCAGACTCAGACACCCACGGTCTCTCTCTCTCTCTACGCTGACTTAAGCACATACACAGACACGCGCCATCCCCATGTCCACTGGAGCTACGCCCACCCTGGAACCCCATTATCTTTGGAATAACTGACAGTCCCTATGCATGGCCAGATTAGGTCCAGACCCAGGCTGTCAGAGGTCAACATACTGCAGAGTTTACTGTACTCTCTGCTTCCACGGCCAAGGCATGCCTATGTACAGTATCTCACAAAAGTGAGTACATCCCTTGGCCATCTTTATGTAGAGCAACAATTCTTTGCCATGAGGTGCCATGTTGAACTTCCAGTGACCAAGAGTGTGAGAGCGATGACACCAAATTTAACACACCTGCTCCCCAGTCACACCTGAGACCTTGTAACACTAACGAGTCAGATGACACCTGGGCGGGGGGAGATGGCTAATTGGGCCCACTTTTGTTGCCAGCGGTTTAGACATTAATGGCTGTGTGTTGAGTTCTTTTGAGGGGACAGCAAATTTACACTGTTTTACAAGCTGTACACTCACTACTTCACGTTGTAGAAAAGTGTCATTTCTTCAGTGTTGTCACATGAAAAGATATAATCAAATATTTGCAAAAATGTGATGGGTGTACTGTATATATACTGCTCTGGAAAAAAAGTTGAAAAGAAAAGTTTTGAGTGAGGAACAGAAGTGTTCAATTTGCAGTGGTCTCATAATTTTAACCCTTCTGTTCTTTACTCAAAACCTTCCTTTTAGACTTTTTTGGAAAGGAAATAAAAAGGTGCAATTGTCTCTTAATTGTAAATATATATATGTATATATATATAATAAGAAGCCTTACATCTTATAAAGAGAGGATTTTCTTTCTTATACAGATACTTTTGAAAATGAACACTGAATGAAAATATCACCAATGTCCACAAAACCAAAATCTTGAATACATTCCTCAAATGTATTTTCCCTTCTTATTGTGATATTTTATTATGAATATTGAAGAACGAAATCAGATGCACAGCTTACAGACATACAGTATTAAGTCAGTATAGAGTCATGTGATAACAGTAAAACAACAGTATGACTTTATGTCAACAATGTGTGTTCATAATTCATGTTCTCAGTTAAGAAGATCCAGAAAAGGAGCCCAAATCTTGAGAAATCTGTTGGAGGAATTAGTCCTCTGAAATCAAGTCTTTTCCAGGTTTATGGTGTTAATCATTTCTGATAGCCATCTCCAGAAGCAGGGGGGTGGAATGACTTCCATACTGTGAGGATTATTTATTTGGCAGCCACCATTCCAAACATCAGAGCATGTTGTTCCTCATGATCTTAAAACATTCTCTAAGCAGCCAAAGATAGCAAGTTCTAACAGGCTTTCTTTTAAAAATCTTTCACCTTTCAGCTGAAGTCTACAGTGCCCTACCAAAGCAAAATTAAACAACTATGAATTTGATCAAAAATCTTTGATCTATTGTAATGGGCAGGTAAATTATTTGCTTATTGTGGTATTTAGTTACCTGATACAAGAATAAGCATGTTGATAAGAATATGATGGGGCTTCAGCAATGTCTAGACATAAACATTTTAAAGTCAGATTTTGCAGTACTAGGATGTTGCAAAGTTACTGTTACCTTTGTAGAGCTGTGCAGTAAATGTACTGTAAAGGTCTTATAGGATAGTTAGGTACTTGTGCTAGATGACATTTAGGGGGCACCTGTGATTCATTCTGCTGCACATAAAATCCAAAAGAGGAGAAATCTGTCAACCAGAGCAAATGTTTTAATGGTAGCCAGGGATCAATGTTGTCAAAGCGGGCATCCTGTCTGGAAATGTGAGCATTTTTGTTAATGTCATCCCTTCTATTTCTCTCTTGTCACAAGGAGATTGGCGGGACATCTGAGGCAAACAATCCAAAGTTAGAATATTGGTTAAATAACATTCAGTTGCTCAAGCACTCTCTCTTTCTCTCACACACGCACGTACATACACACACACAAACAAATGAGGCCCCTTGTATCTGAAAAACAAATTTGAAAAGTAACCTTGGAAATCAATTAAGCAGTCCCGGGAGCTGGAAACATTTCCTTGAGAACGATCACATCCCTTCTCATTCCTCCCCCTACACTCACGCTGATTTGGAACTGCCCATCAAAATGTTGCCTTATGCAACAAAGGAGCCTTTGTCATGCGGTTGCTCAGTGTGGGCCTTTATTTTAAAAATGTAGCTGCAAAGTGCCTTATAGGCTGTCAACATGTCTTAAGAGTCTTGTTAAAGAAATGCCAACTCATTTCACTGTAATGTAATTCATATGGCTGGTGAGAGGGGGCATGTCTAAACATCTAAACAGGCCTGCTTTTTAGGTTTCGCATTAGGGGGTTATCTTGGAGGCCTTGTCATTGATTGACATTATCTATCCTGACAGGGCCTCATATCAAGGTTAACCTCATGGACAAGAGCAGAGCACCACTCGGACATGGACACACACACACACACAGACACACACACACACACACGTCTCCCGTCCGACTTCCTGTCCAGTCAATATTTATGTTTGTCGTGTGTGTGTGTTGTAGAAAGAGAGAGGGATGGAGAGAGTGAAGGGAAGTGTCCACTCCTCATCTACGTGCGCTGTGTGTGCATGTGTGTATGTGCGTGCACGTGCACACAATGGAGATTTCCACACTCTTAATTGATAACTAATGGAGCGGCTTGCACTGGGTTTCCCCTAGAGGAAGGGCCCTCCTGATGGCAGCGCTAGCAGTGGGGAGGGAGATGAGGGTGTAGGTGGGGGTGGAGGGTGGGGGGGGGGGGGGCTTACTGACTTACTCAGCAGTGTGCTGCCGGAACCTGGTAAATTAAATATATCCCCAAAGATAATGACTTGGAGTGACAGACACCAGTCTGTCTGGGGGGCTTCCCTCTCTCAGAAACTCTTCAGCCGTATGCCCTCGCCGTAGAGGACAGCCTGTCACTAACCCCCAGCCTCTCTCTCGCCACAAGCCGCTCCAACAAAAGCAAAAAAATATCCCAGTGACCAAAATACAACAAGCAGTTAATCTGGTGACAAAGCCCTCTTTTTCCAGCGTGTTACCCACACTGTCACAGTATAGCCGACGGTCACATGTTACCCACACTGCAATAGTGTAGCCAACTGTCACATGTTACCCACACTGTCACAGTATAGCCGACTGTCACATGTTACCCACACTGCAACAGTATAGCCGACTGTCACATGTTACCCACACTGCAACAGTGTAGCCGACTGTCACATGTTACCCACACTGCCACATTGTAGCCGACTGTCACATGTTACCCACACTGCAACAGTGTAGCCGACTGTCACATGTTACCCACACTGCCACATTGTAGCCGACTGTCACATGTTACCCACACTGCAACAGTATAGCCGACTGTCACATGTTACCCACACTGCAACAGTGTAGCCGACTGTCACATGTTACCCACACTGTCACAGTGTAGCCGACTGTCACATGTTACCCACACTGCCACATTGTAGCCGACTGTCACATGTTACCCACACTGCCACATTGTAGCTGACTGTCACATGTCACCCACACTGCAACAGTGTAGCCGACTGTCACATGTTACCCACACTGCCACATTGTAGCCGACTGTCACATGTCACTCACACTGCAACAGTATAGCCGACTGTCACATGTCACCCACACTGCAACAGTGTAGCCGACTGTCACATACTGCCATCATGAAGAAGGGACCCAGGCCGCCACCTCATCCAATATAGGGGACGTCGCATTAACATCCTAGTGTGACTCTAAATCAAAATCTTACAAACCTGGCCTTTTGAAAAAGTCTAGTCCGTTGGCTACATAGCCAGGAACAGTATTTCTGGTTTATGGTCTAGCTCCCTGAAATAGTGAGAGATTAAGTCTATTCGAAACTACACTGCCAGCTGCTTGGCCAAATTCAATTTTAAAAAGGTAGCTGTCAGTCTGCTTCGCCACAAGCTGAAGTATAAAAATAAATAAAAAGTATGCTGTTTTGGTTCTTTTTGCCTGTCAGAATGGCTCTCGTCATCCATATTATATTACTTGCCTTATAAAATGTTTAGTTGGTCTGTTTTCTTTTTTAGAATAGGTATGTAATTACACTGTTTGGGATCAATTCAGGGGGCATGTGTCCTCCTAACAGCAACTCAACCAAGTTCAATGTCTTTCCCTTCTAGTCACGCCTGAATGTACAGTTATGTGCAAAAATACAAAAATATTTTTTCAGTGCAGTACGTTATTTGCTCGTAAAATCACTGTATAACATTCGAATAAATACATATAAACATTAATACTGTAAAAATTGTTTATTGAGTTTTTCAAAAGATAATTGATATCTTGTGAGATGGGAAGAATACATTTATTTATTTTACTATTAAAACTGGGCAAGTTGAAAACAATTATATATATATATATATATATATATATATATATATATATATATATATATATATATATATATTTTGTTGTTGCATTTTACAAATATATGTTTAATGCTTAAATAGATGGCTTTAAAGAGTTTCCTCAGGTGGGCTTTTGCTTGGTACTGTTCATTTTTCTCTATATTCCAAGAGAATGAATTGGTGTGTGTATGCAAAAATATATATTTGTGTTTGCCTTTCTTTGTGTGTGCGTTTCTGTCTGTGTGCATACGTGTGTGTTGGTCTTTGTCTCCCGGCGTCTTGTTTGTATTTTTGGCAGGCTGGCAATACAACAGGAGCATGGGGCACTTGGCTGGGGGGACGGCAGTGTGATAGCAGCCCAGGGATAGCGATGCTGTGAAGTCCAAACGGGTCCCTCAAGGTCGGCCCCCAAAAGACAGCACGCAACGTGCAAGGTCACATCCTAGACTAAAAGCAATAAGTGCTTTATTGATAGAAAAAACACAGCAAGCAAGCAGATGTGCAACCAACTGATTAATAATAAAATAGATTTGTGAGAGAGTGGTCCTGACAGAAAGGGAGGGAGGAAGAGAGGCAGAGGGAGAGCTGGGTCCTGTGTGTGTATCTGGGACAGTGTGTGGGACACTGCATTTGCTCTAAAATAACATTTTGTATTTTGCTCCAAAAGAACATTTTGTAAACTCAGGGTGGTTATTGTATTGACCTGTCATGTATCTTTGCAGTAAAATATTGATTGTGCAGTGGAATCTAAACAAGAAAAAAATCAATTTGAATCCAGTGGTTAAAAAAAGAACAGAATGTGACACATTAGTGCTTGTGGCAGTTTTCCGGGTGTATGACCTCTGTGCAATGCTCTAATCATTTCCTTTTTAAGGTCATTGCAATGTTTTGCGTAATTCTTCTGCTAAGTGAAAGCTGCCTACAAGGCCATTGGGAGACACAAGCCTTGTGTTTTCCTTTTCCACATACAGTAGTTCTGTTTGACAAGGAGACAAATATCAGGGGATTTTGCCATGTACACACACACACTTTCTACTGGGCAAACAGTAGTTGGATAATGTAAAAGAGGTAAGTATGGAAGTGCATATGAGTCATCTCTTTTTTCCGTCCTTTTGTGAAATGCTTTATCTTCTCACACAGTAACACAGCCTGGAAAACCTTGCTAGTAAGTGAGTTATTGGCTAGCTGAGTGACTTTGAAAGTGAGTGATATCAGTGAGGGATAAGCTCATCCCAACCAACCCGTTTCTTGTACAGAAGGAACCTAGAGGAAGAAAAATGCTGGGGAAAGAGTCTCCCACCCCCTTTATAGTACTGTACATCCCCTTCATCCCTGTATAGCCCCCTAATACCCCCCCCATCCACCTCTCTCTCTCCCAGTTGGAAATGGCATTGTTTTTAATCATCAGAACCCCCAAAATTATTATTATCGCTTCTGATGTGGCAATTAAAACTTCAGGTCAGAGGCACAACGAGCGGTGATCAGCAGCCGAGCCGAGAAGTTTTAATTAGACGATCAGAACCATTAATGCACAAAAAAAGGTGTGCGCTGGGAAATTAACGGGAACGTCTTAATCAGGGTTAGTGACTCCGAAGAGGAGTCAAGTGAACAGAGAGCAAAAAACAAATCATTTCCGCACCACTGGGACAAAACTCAATTAAATATGCATGCAAAAATGGAAATTCAGAGCATCGGCAGCAGTTGGGGAAACTGTGGCAAAATCTCGCAGCGAAGGTCGCGGACCTGATTATTGTTTTTCCTGTGTAATAAAAATGAAAGAGGGGCCAGATGCAGGGGCCAGATGCAGGGGCCAGATGCAGGGGCCAGGCCTGGGTATAGTGTGTTTGTACATCAGTGGCTTCTTTCTGCTTGGCTACCCTGGGCTCTTGCAGATCGCCCTTTTTCTCTGAGCAAAAGGAAAGAGGCAGAAACAGGCGAAACACTCTCTTCCTGAAAGCTGTAAATGATGAAAAATCAAAACAGAAGAGTGTATACACATACACACACCTCCCTGGAGATGTTGAGACACAAAAGGTTCACTCAGGCACACACCAGGAGTTCAACCCTGTCAATTAATCTGCCCGAGGTTCACTAAGTTATAGCGGGGCTTTTTTTGAGGAGCTGAAAAAGTCTGGGTTACATATTGGAAACTAATCCAGAGCTGTTCAGTCTTTTCCCATGCTTGTTTTGGATTAATTAAGTTCAGATATGAACCTACTATGAGCTTTTGTCCCTGTGTCAGTCAAAATGGGAGAACCCAGCAGGAAACCCCCTATTGTCTTTTCTCACTATGGTATAGTTCTACTTTACTGTTTTGGTTGTGTTATGCTGTATTATAAGGCTGTAAAATAATGTTTTAAGTGAGAAATATGCATGCATGCATTACTGTTGGTAAAGGCTTCGATGCTGGTACCATTGGTGTTGTTGAGTGTTGGTACTATCAGTGTTGTTAGGTTGCATTGGGCTCTGGCGCCTCAAGACAGGACTCCTGCTGAGAGTCAGAGAGTTGGCTTATTGTCAATAATCTGCTTCACAGGGGCCGAAGTATAGAAACATGACGGCTAAAAGTTATCTACAATAGCTGTTCCTGTTCAAGCTCCAGTGGTATAATGACCAGGATAACCATGAAATCCATTTTTGCCCGGATGTAATTGTGAATAGATGCAAGTCTATTGTAAATGTGTATTATTGAAGCAAACCTTTCTACACATTGCTGGAAGTACACAAAGCTGTACAGAAAGTTGTGTGCTGGAGAAGATATTTGTGCAACGGCGTAATATGCACTTGTGGTGATTTTCTTTCCCTTTTCAGCAACAGCCAATAATATTTGTGAAAAATATAGTACATTTAAGGTAATATTTCCTCCTCTCAGACTTGTTCTAAAGTACATCCACCACAGAAACTGACCAGTCAATATGTAGTCATTGTGAGCCATATCCTTTCTAACACTTGGAACGTATCATAACACATTTCTTTGACTTTATAAAAGTTAATACCTGAAAACCCATTTCTTCCAGTGCAATAGACAATATTTTGGTCACCTCCCTGTATGTAATTTGTACCCTAGTGTCTGTGTGGCAGAAAGGGGTAGTAACTTGACCCTGCCTATCCAGGTCGCCGTTAATACCCCCATTTCCTCCCTCCCTTCACCTCTCACTCTCTCTCTCTCTCTCTCTCTCTCTTTATATTTCTCATGCCCACTCTCTCTCTTTATATTTCTCATGCCCACTCTCTCTCTTTATATTTCTGATGCCCTCTCTCTCTCTTTATATTTCTCATGCCCTCTCTCTCTCTTTATATTTCTCATGCCCTCTCTCTCTCTTTATATTTCTGATGCCCTCTCCCTCTCTTTATATTTCTCATGCCCTCTCTCTCTCTTTATATTTCTCATGCCCACTCTCTCTCTTTATATTTCTCATGCCCACTCTCTATCTTGCTCTCGCGCTCTCTGGCTCCCAGGCAGTCTTTATTACAGTCGGCTCACGTTCACGCAAATAATGCACTTCCAACAGCGTTATTAGGATTTGAAACACCACTTGATTGGGCATGATATCATTCTGGCACGTAAACAGAGGGGCTCGGCATCAAAAAGACACAATGAGACACACAACGGGTTCTGGAGAGCTCAGTACCAGGGGTAGATTTTAACACGAGGCCCTCTGTTGCATGCAGTCATCCAGTTCTGAGAAGAAACAGGCCTTCCAAATTGTTTTGATGCACATCTTCTTGACTTGAAGAAGAAAGCTGGTCCCAGTACAAATTATTGGATGCGTTCAAACATATTTTCTTGACTTTTTCGTCAGGTTTTGGCCTTATACAGTCAGTGTAGCTCGGCTGTCACAGCCCTGCTAAGTTTCAAGGAAAAAATCTTGTCACGGTTACAGTAAACAGTAGGAAACCTAAGTTTCATTTGATTCAATTTGTACTTGTTTTCCTCAGCTTTTAGTGCTTTGTACGACTAAGGTGTGACTTTGAGAATTAGCAGTCTATACCTAAGTAGAGGAGATGTATTTGTTTTTCTCCCTGATATTCATTAATGGCTGAGATTGCTTACTGGGACTCTTGAGAAGGGAGGAGAAGGAGTTGGCCCCAGAGGAAAAAGTTGTTCTTTCATCTAAGTCCCCATTGATTTAATCTCATTGTACGCTATCATGCACACAAACGACTTGAGGTAAACAGGCCAGTGTTACCATAGCAATCCCTATTGTAAGCAGTGGCAAAACCTGCTGCATTTGGACAGGCATTCTCTACACTAATAAACAGCACGTTGAACTACAGTCCTGGGGCCCCAGCAATCTGCAAAAACTCTTTATTTTCAGTTGGATCGCCATAGCAATCTTTTAATGATTATGCAGTATCAGTCAAAAGTTTGGACACACTTTTCCATTCAAGTGAATTGTTAAGTGTGTCCAAACATTGAATGGAGAAGTGTGTCCAAACCTTTGACTGGTACTGTATATTGTCTCAACCTTATATTTTCAAGACTAATTCTAGTCATTGAAACGTTCAGAAGATTTTATGTGAGGCCTATGCTACTCAATCAGTGGTAGTTCACCCCAGGAGTCGAGATCAGTATTGATGGTAGAAAAAAACTGTACATAAATAGTCACTAATGGAAAGAAACAACTCGGCAGGGGTCATTTCCTACAAGGAGTGGGAGACTGTGATGCAAAGGAAATCGGTAGTTAAAGCATGAAATACAGAGCACAGTAAACAGAAAAATGACCTCCACTGCAACGCCCAAATGACCTCAATCTTCCTTCAGAGGGGTGTTTCTGAAAAAATGTGAAAATTTATGTCTTCCACTTCCTAATAGTTTTTCCAGCTGATTTTTTCAAAATTGCTGTCCTCTAAAACGGTGACCTTTTAACCGCAGCCCACAATTGTCCAACAGAACATTTTACAGTAATGTGCCACTGATATACGGTCCAGACTGTGCACAATTCCTCAAGTCATTGTTTCAAAAGAGGAAGTCTACAATGTAAATAGAGTAACTGAGAAAGCATGTGTGGTGGGGTACTCATTGTATACCGGCAAGGTGTTATCTGTAAATTCACTCACACTATGGCCCCTCTCCCAAATGGCACCCTGTTCATATTCCACTATTTTTGATCAGGTTCAAAGGTGCTGCACTATATAGGAAATAATGTGCCATTTGGGAGGCAGCCAGACAACATTTAATGATTCCACCGCTTTGTGCAAAAAAACTCACGTGTTGTGCTGTGCATCATTTACATAATACCAGCAATAGCTCACACAAGATAGTTTTTAAGTTTCGCTTTATACACTAAATAAATGAACAGCCTGTGCTAGTAAATGTAATTGTAAATATACCAGTTGTTATAAAAAGTGCATTGAGGTAGAAAATTGTTTCCTCTCCCACAGTAAAATGTGTCCAGTAAAGTACAATGTAATGATAATGATAGTGACAGACTTTGGAGTGAAGCGAAATTCAGCTATGTTTGTATAGTGGTTCAGATAATAATTCCATTTAAAGTGGTTGACACTGTGAATACGGTGAATACCGTTTTAACAGAACGTCGTGTTGATTGAAAGTTAAGCACTACATTGACAACTCTAAAGAGTAGGGGAACAAAACTATCCATGGTGGTCTTTTCAGAATGTCAGGAAATAATTCAAAAAGTGATTAATATAATATACTGCATATTATTCACTAACTTCTAAGCTTTACCCCATGATAATAGTTTATTTACAACATTATAAAGATCTGGAATGGATTTTGCGCCTGGAAAATCTGCTCAGGGTGAACTTTGGTGACTCTTTTCATCAAGTGAAAGGTAACAGTGCAGTTTCTGCCCTAAAAAGGCAGCTCTTAATATGGAATGCTAGAGGCAGCTGCACTTGCTTTAGCAGAGGACACGTTTTAAAGATAGCCTGGGTTGGCTTAAATAATGTCACCCACTCCTACCTCTAACATACACTCTGTAAAACTACTAGGAGGGCTGGAAGGTGATGCCATAAGGGTAACTAGTTTGCATGGACACCAGCCAGCTCTATGGAAATACCCACTGTAGCACTACCAGGGCTAACAGCGTAGCAACTAAACAAAGCATGTCTTCTATAAAGCCAAAAAGTGCACACTGTTTCTACCCCTGGCCTGTCAGGGTTAATGCTAAGCAGCCCCCCACTCACTGGCAGAACCACAGCCTCTTTAGGTAAAGGGGAAGACAGAGATAACATTTCAGGAGGGTCTCTACAGAGCTGTCATGTGAAGGATTATGTAGCCCGTGTACAGGCTGCTTGTAGTACGTTAGGGGGTCCGATACTGATCTGGATGTGGTTTTCCTTTTCAGCTCTCAAATCCTTTTTTTCTTTCTTTTCCTTTTTTTCTACAGCAGCTAATACTTAAACCTTGAACTGAACTGTCAGTGGTCTGATTAACATAGTTGCGTACAGTTTGCCTATCTCTTTGTCCCTGCAATCTTGTGATTGCTGTTATTGTGAAGTGGCTGTGCTTTGGGGATATTTATAGAAGCAGTTAGACTGTTTATTTTCCATGGTGATGCTCAAATAATCACAAGTGAATGACACTTGATCGATGGCCCTTTGTTGATAAAGAGAGCTGGCCTATAGCCCTCATCTGATGTTCATTGAGGGGAATTATGATGACATTTTAATAACACAAATATAACTACATGGTGGAAAATTTGATAATAACAAATGGTGGGTTTTAAACTTATGAAATGGCGTTTAACCATATTATTTTCTCTTTTTTCTTTTTATACAACAGCTGAAAGGACTTTATGCACTGAAAAGACCTCAGGAAAATCCAAGATGGCCGCCAAAAGGAAAGGTGGCCTAAAACTTAACGCAATCTGTGCCAAGCTGAGCCGCCAGGTGGTTTTTGAAGGCAACTCCCAGCATGCTGAGGGAGACCACAGCGTGGCGGATAACAGCGAGCGCGGGAGCTCCCACTTTGACGACAGTGGTGAGAGATTCGAGACCAACTTCCCTGAAGTTCTGTGTCTCGGCCAAAGCCTAGAGGAGGACCAGAAACGGCGCGATGCCATCGAGAAGTGGGTCAACGGGGAGTATGGGGACGAACCACCTCCCTCTGGCCTGGACAGTGGGGAGGAACAGCCACAACAGCAGGGACTCAAGCGTAACAATGGTGAGGAAGGACCCCCTGAGGGCGTGTACATGGTACAGCCCAAGGGCTGCAGTGATGAGGAGGACAACGCGCTTGACGAGCCCGAACCAATGGTCAACTCCCGGGAGGGTAGTTTCCAAGGCGACAAGGACACAGAAGATGGTCAACACAAGGAGGACGTCTACATGCCGTTAAAGAGCGAATCCCTAAGTCGCCAAGCACCATTCTCCTCTCCAGGTACAAGCCTGTCTCTTTCTCTTCCTTTTTCTATTTTCATCTCATCACTCTAAAATTTTATTCAATCCAATTTCATTTAGGGCCCTTTCACCTATGGCTCTTTCACTAAGGGCCCTTTCACCTATGGCTCTTTCACTAAGGGCCCTTTCACCTATGGTTCTTTCACTAAGGGCCCTTTCACTTAGGCCCCCTTGAGACAGTAGAATCATCAGGATTAGACTGTCATATAAATGCACAGAAAATATGGATTGAAAAATATGGAGAGTAACATGACATTTTTTCCACATTTTGAAGAGTTTAAACAGCTGGCAGTCGCATGTTTTGCGAGGTGGGGTTTTGGTACTCATCTGTACATTTGACACCTATAACTTAAGCTAACTAGCTGATATTAAGGTAAAATGTTTGGTAGCTAACATTCTGACAACCTTTAATGGCTAAAAGCAACATTGTAGTTTCCAGCTAATTAGTTCTGTACTTTAGCAATGTATGGATGGGTTCCACTTAGTGAAACAAGAAATTCATCCGATATTTGGAATACGGTTACACAGCATTCCTGCCTGGTATATATGCGCACCACAGCTGTAGGCAAGAGTGTAAAGCAGTCTGAAGCTAAGCTTCATATTACACATGGATTACATTTTGAGTTTATCAGTTTTCCCTAAGCTCACTAAACTTAGCCACTACACAAGCACCCTATTAGACACTGTGGTAGCCTAGTCTACCTTGGTACATTTCTATTGTTGCTGAGGACATTCATGGCCTTTAATTGTAGATGGTCGGTTATCAATCAATGTCCATGAACATAACATTTGATATAGGCAAATGTTCAATAACTGTGTTTGCATTAATTTATTTATTCAAAGATTGACTTACTTATGTATTAGTGGCTAAAAGAAACAGACTTTTTAATTGTCTGTCTCTTTCTCCCTCTGGTATCATTGACAAACAATAAAATAGATAAGGTGTGATAGATAAGTGGCTACAGCAATGTGTAAACTAGCCCATCTCCTGAGAATGTAGAATTTACAATTGTTGAATTTGGAAACCAGGAGGAGGCACATTGGTATCTGAGAGAATTCAAAACACACAAAAAGGAGATTGAAAAGATTAGTTTCACAGGCAACCACAATATAAGTGACAGAACAAGATGTTGTTGGAGTCTTGTTGTTTTCGTGCGGTACAAAACAGGTTTTTTTAGGTGTGTTTTCTGCTTGCTCACCTTGCTTTTTGCAGACGTTTTTTGGTCTTTCATGTCTTCTTTCAGTGTCATGTACACATACTGCAGAAGTTTTTTTTCTTCTTCTTTCCTTTTTTATTTACACCATTTGAGGAGCAGTGGCCTCTCTCAGAGAAGTGGGGCTGAGGGCTTCTCAGAAAATTCTGCTATTTTTTCCGGCAAATGCAAAGGCTTTGTGGTTTTAATTAGTCATTTTGTGTTTATTTGGTGACTGTAAAAACAGTGTCTGTAAATATATGTTTGTGTTGTGAAACAAGCTTACACCTTTTCCCACCATTGGGTCCCTGGTACTTTACATCTTACAACAAAGGCAAACTGTTTGAAGACTGTGGAGAGAGCATACTGCATTAGTCAAAACTCTTGTCTTTGGATTATTTTCTTTTTTGCGTTGCTCTTTGTTGATTGTAACTAGGGCATCTATATTGCCTTGTTTCTGTAGCGCTCACAATTAAAACAACCCCCCCCCCTCACCCCCACCCTCTGCTGTTTTTCAAAGGCTGATGTGGAGCGCGCATAATTATGCATATAAACATAGTGGCTTAATTATCTCTCACAACATCAGTGACAATGTAATTAACAAACATTGCAAGATCAATGAGAGAAACTGCGACCTTCAAAACATTTAACTTCTCACATCAAGGCACTGTGCGGATTTCCTATCAGCGCAAAATCCCAGAATTTTCCTAGCTCATTTATATGTTGCGTTAATAGGTTATCATAAGAGAGTCAGTGAAAGCCACAAACTAAATACAATGAAAGCAATAACAAAGATTCCAAAACATCTGGCTATGACTTGTCCATGTCCGAGGTTATGAATTATTTTCTAATCTTTCTTTTTGATTTCTATACTCTATATTTCTACCAAAATATCAAGTCCAGAACAACAATTTCATAACACACAAATTACAAATGTATGAGCACTCCTGTAAAGACTAGAGGCTGAAATAAACTAGAAGCTCTGGAGCTTCCAGAGCTTCATATTGCAATTGTTGGTTTCTCATCATCCAACACATTACATTGATCTGTACTTAAATGTTGGAACAAGGGAGGAGCCGGAAGCAGGCGCAGTTGTATGCAGCATATGTAATAAGGATGTGTTGCAAACGGCAAACAAGTACAACAGGCTAAGGAGCCGGCTAAACAAGACATAACACAGAAATAAACAGGTACTAGCGCAGGTCAAAAACACAACCCAATTCCAAAACAGAGGGGGATTTGATGTCACAGGACCGTGTTTGGCCGGTGGTCAGGAGGCCGGGGAGTCTGATCTCCGAAGCCGAGGAAGGGGCACCGAATGGGAGGCAGAAGTGACATCAAACAATATGCTCAATTCAACAAAACAAAAACTTTGTGTAAAATGTACACATTTAAATAGTTTATCCAGATTGACATACATTATTGATTCCATAGACTTAGTATCTATAGCCTGAAAACTGGGGATGTTAAGAGTTCTTGAGTATGTAAGGGACAGATCAGACATTTAGTCAGGACCCCAGGGTTAACACCCTTACTCCTATAAGCGCTGTGGGGTCTTTAAAGACCACAGAGAATCAGGGCTCCCATTTAACTTGCCATTCAACAGCCAGAACCCTACACAGGGCAATGCCCCCTTCACTGTCCTCGGACATTAGACATCATCTTCAGACCAAAAGGAAGAGATCCCCCTATAAGCCCTCGAACTTCCAGCAACATCTACTGTTGTCTCCTATCGTGGAATTGACCAGGACAACTCTGCTTAACTTCAGAGTCAAGCGAGCAGAGTTATTTACACGATATTATGAAAGCATTGTCACGTCACCCAGACAAGGGCTCACATTTTTTTTGATAAACTTGTAATATTCCTCAACTTGTAATAATTTCCTCAGCCAGGGTTTGATTGAACTAATGCCAAGACAAGCTACATCCATGCCATATCATGAATTTGACTAGATACATCAGCTTAAACATACAGAACTCTACAGTTCAGGTGATTTGGAAAGATAATGTTTGACCAAACGATTAGCATTTGAAGTCTGTCTCTAAAAGCCTACGCCTTTATAGTGTATTTAATGTGAGATTAAAGGCCAAATATAGTCTTCACAGCAAGATACAGACTTATCATCTCCAACACCTCACCCAAAACCATCTGTGAACCACAGAAGCCATAGAGGCATGCTGATGTCCATGTTTGGTCAGTAATGGGGTTATATTGCTTATTTGTCATCACAATGGGGAAGGGGAGAAACGTGGACCTAATTGCCTCAAACACAAACATGGTTCTGGGTCTATGTCGTGTTGGAATTTGTCTGTATGATGTGATGAGATTATGTCTACTTCTTTTAATAGTCTCCAGTGACACCACAGAGAGGGGGAGAGGAAAAAAGACAGAGAGAGAGAGAGAGAGAGAAAAGAGGAAACAGTAGCAGGAAAGGCCAATCTCACCTTAACCCGAAAACCCCAGTCTCCCGCACAGGCATTCGCATGACATCATTAAGAGGGTGCGAGATAAGGCTGGAGACGAAAACTCATTTACATGGTGTTTCACAAAGGTTATCTGCTGTCGGTTCCAGGCATAATCCTTTCAGTTCAAGTCCAATCATTGGCCTGCCATTGATAGCCTGTCACATGGTCTGAGAGCGAAATAAGTCAGCATTTTTTAAATTTTTTATAACAACAATGATGAATATTTAATAACAATATTAATGTCAATACTATTACTAAACCTCCTGCTGTTACCACTACCACTACACTACAACCGCTTAAAAACATTATAAAAGATCATCCAACGAGCTATAGTAATGACGCTAAAACAACAAAAGAATAGTATAGAACTTCAGATCAGTAAAATTATAATGAGTGGAGAACTTCAAAACCAAGAGCTGTATGGTCTTCCACAAGAGTATTCCACGGTCAACCAATCCCAGCATTTCAAAGAGAAGTAAGCATGATGCATCCAACCCAAATCCATTGCTGGCCTATCTGGAGGCCTTAGCAAGAGTTCTACACAGTGGTCAAGGGCAAAAAGACACATGCATTCCATTGGTTGTTGCAAACAGCCAACCTTGGCCCTCGGATGGAGCCGAGCCCCTTTTCACAGATTATAGGAGGACAGCTGCTTGTGTGACCCAGCATACACTCACACTGGTTGCAGCTAACAGTGATTACACCATTTAAGGGTAGCATATTTACACTGCTGAAAATCTACCCTCTACCTTTTATTTATATAAAAAAGTTTAATTAATTAGAATGGTACATTAACCTAATGAATTCCATATCAGGAAATTAGGACAAAAACTGAGGGAAACAAAAAAGTGCCATTATCTACCAAGTGAGCTACATGGCACCTAATACATTCCATTTCTGAAAATACTGTATTGCATTTGAGCCCTAAATTACAAAGTACTGTACTGTACAGCAGTGTAATTACCAATACATTACACAGGGCAGGGAAAATTGTAGCTGTTCTCTGGTGGGCAAGTGGATTCTTTTATGCCTGTTGGTGATATTGTATGTTGGTTTGAGTCTTATAAGTAACAGCACACCATCCGTCGCCATCTCAGTGAAATGGGCTGTATGTTATGGGACCCAGACTCCACTGTTGAGAGACATAAAACAGCCTGACTGCAATTTGCCAAAACACCTGAACAATATGCCCTCCCCTGTGGACAAACAGCTCTGGAACAATTAAAGAAACCACTGCACCTTTTTCTTTCCTTTCCAATAAAGTTGGAAAAGACTGTTTTGAGTGAGGAATAGAAGGGTTAAAATTAAGAGACCACTGCAAATTGAACGCTCCTGTTCCTCACTCAAAACTCTCCTTTTCAACTTTTTTGGAAAGGAAAGGAAAAGGGGCAGTGGTCTCTTCTTTTTTTCCATAGCTGCATGAGACCAAATCTCATATTTCTTGAACGCCTTCCCCACAGTCAGACATGGAGGAGGTTCAGTGAAGAACACCTCCCCTCCACACTCAGACATGGGGAGGTTCAGTGATGAACACCTCCCCTCCACACTCAGACATGGAGGGGGTTCAGTGAAGAACACCTCCCCTCCACAGTCAGACATGGAGGAGGTTCAGTGAAGAAAACCTCCCCTCCACAGTCAGACATGGAGGAGGTTCAGTGAAGAACACCTCCCCTCCACAGTCAGACATGGAGGAGGTTCAGTGAAGAACACCTCCCCTCCACAGTCAGACATGGAGGAGGTTCAGTGAAGAACACCTCCCCTCCACAGTCAGACATGGAGGAGGTTCAGTGAAGAACACCTCCCCTCCACAATCATGGGAGGAGATTCAGTGGTGTTTTGGGATGGTTTCGCTGCCTTTGCCACTGGATGCCTTGAATGTATGCACTGCATCATGAAATCAGATGAATACCAATGCATTTCAGAGCACAGTATGGAACCAAGTGTCAGAAAGCTGGGTCTCTGTCAAAGTTCACTGGTCTAGGTATTCCAGCAGAACAGTGACCTCAAACACTTGAAAAGAGGCACTCAGGAATGGATCAAGAACAAATTCTGAAAACAGCATTTAGGAGGTACCCTTCAAATCATGGAGAATGGGGGCAGTTTGCACTAGAAGACTGGGCCAAGATGCCACTATAGAGATTCTAATCCATGATTATAGGAAGTGCATGAATGCATCTACAAAGTATGTGCCATTTCTGTTTTTACTCATTCTAAAAGACACCTGTGAGTTATTTGAAGAAAGCGCTATCGTGCCAATATCTTTGGCCACAGTGTATGTATGTATGTATGATACTGTGCAATCGTAAGTCCTCTTGTTGTTTTAAAGACTCACCGCTTTGGGGTCAAAAATGTCCTGTTACTTTAGGTTAAAAGTGGGCCCCACTTAAACAATGTTTAATTGAAATAGGGTCTGGTTTAAAAGAGGGGGCCTTTTTGACACATATTCTACTATACTTGGAACCAGTGGAATGTCCTGCCTCGTTTCAAAGATGGGATGAAGATCCAGCCTATCATTAGAGCTATATGATATGTCCTGACCTGACACGGCCTGGCTAACCATGCTAGACATCATATACTACAGGCCCATGCATGTAGTCTACACTAAACTAATGTACCACTAAACCACACTTGGACAATCTTAGAGACCAAGTAAGGGATTCGGTGAAATAATTTTTTCCCAAATTCAGTGCATGTCCATATTAGTAAATTAACGCAATCATGTATTTTACAGACACCTTTCTCCAAGCATTACACATATGGTATATTTTGTAGATACTGTATTTGGAATAGAAGTACCTAATCGACAAGTCGGGTGATGAAAGTCAACAGGCTGATTGACAAATACTGTAAAGTCTGGTGTCAATTAATAATGAAGTACTGTCTTTTCTCACTCAGTGGTCCAACACACGTATACAAAACTATTGGATTGATCATATAATACATAGCAAAACAGGCAGGAATTTCATATCCAGTACGAATACCTGATCAATTTTTCTTAAATCTTTTGGTTAAAATGTTACATGTACTTTCGATCTACCAGATCCCCTTTCATACCAATGTGCCGTAGAGAGCAGTTACCCCAGCAATGCTGATGGAAATTCAGGGATTATTTTACATGCCGTGAAGATGTGCAAAGACATGTGGGGGAGAAGTGACTGATTTAGCAATAACACAGAAATCTGAGACAAGAGCTAAAATATTTTGGTATTAATTACCAGGGCGGCGGCTGGTATTACTGCTGGCCCGGCCTAATGTGTGCGTTAGCAAAGAAAAAAGCAATCAAATAAATGAAGAAAAGGTCTGGATGAGAGGTGTCCTGGGCCCGTAGCCAGGGTGGAAGCAAGAATGCCAAAAGTTTGACATGACACCCAAGTGAAGTTGTCATCTGAAATGTAGTGGCTGCATTCATGATATCTTATCTGATGTCCAAACTGAGACGAGGCAAGATTTCTGGAATAGATCTGGATCAGTAAACACTGCTGTTAAGGGAGGAAAAGATGAGTGTCAAAGGGTCCTTTTATGTTGCTTTCTCTGTCTTTCAAGCTTCTCCTTTATTCTAAGTCTTTCCTCATTCTCCCATGTAATCTGTTGTCTTCTCACTCTTTTTTTTCTGTCATGCTATGTCGTCACACACACACTCACATACACACACACACACACACACACACAAAAACTTTCTCTCAGTGACATGGAAACATGGGTTGTCTGTATTATGCATTATTCCCTTTATGTTTTTGAATAATTGAAGAACAAATATACCCAGAATGTCATGACAAATAAAAAATATTGTTTGAATAGGCAATATAGCAAAATGAATAGGAAATATATATATAAGGTTAGAAATCATAATTTATTATTGAAATGATAATTGTAAATTTGCTTTCGTCAAAGAATCCTCCATTTGCAGCAATTACAGCCTTGCAGATCTTTACTAGTTGCCAATTTGTTGAGGTAATCTGAATGACCTCCAACAAGTTGGATTGGCTTGATGGGCACTTTTTACATACCATATGGTCAAGCTACTTCTACAACAGCTCAATAGGGTTGAGATCCGGTGACTGTGCTGGTTACTCCATTATTGACAAAAAAACAGCTGACTACTGCTTCCACTAATAGTTATTGTATAGTTTGGAGCTGTGCTTTGGGTCATTTTCCTGTTGTATGAGGAAATTGGCTCCAGTCAAGCGCCGTCCACAGGGTATGGCACGGAGCTGACAAAATGGAGTGATATACTTCCGTCTCCAAGATCCCTTTTACCCTGTACAATCTCCCATTTTACCACCACCAAAGTACTCCCAGACCATCACATAGCCTCCACCATGCTTGACAGATGGTGGCAAGCACTCCTCCAGCATATTTTAATTTGGGCTGCATCTAATGTTCTTCTTTGTGATCCAAAACCTCCAATTTAGATTTGTCTGTTCATAACACTTTTTTTCCAATATTCCTCAGTCCAGTGTCTGCGTTCTTTTGCCCATCTTAAACTTTTCTTTTTATTGGCCAGTCTGAGACATGGCTTTTTCTTTGCAACTCTGCCTAGAAGGTCAGCATCCCGGACCTCTTCACTGTTGACATTGAGATTGGTGTTTTGTGGGTACCATTTAATGAAGCTGCCAGTTCTCAAACTAGGGACAAAGTTTCTCAAATGTTGTCCTTTTTCTTAGTTTTGCACTGGGGCCTCCCACTCCTCCTATCTATTCTAGTTAGAGCCAGTTTGTGCTGTTCTGTAAAGGGAGTAGTACACAGTACTATTCGAGATCACCTGTTTCTTGGCAATTTCTCACATGGATTAGCCTTCATTTCTCAAAACAAGAATAGAGTTTAAATGAGTTTCAGAAGAAAGTTCTTTTTTTCTGGAAATGTTTAGCCTGTAATCAAACCCACAACTGCTGATGCTCCAGATACTCAACTAGTCTAAAGAAGGCCAGTTTTATTGTTTCTTTAATCAGCACAGTTTTCAACTGTGCTGTACAGTTTTCAAGGGTTTTCTAATGATCAATTATCCTTTTAAAATTCTAAACTTGGATTAGCAAACACAACGTGCCATTGGAACACAGGAGTTATGGTTGCTGATAATTGGCCTCTGTATGCCTTTGTACTGTAGATATTCCATTAAAAATCAATCGTTTCCAGCTACAATAGTCATTCACAACATTAACAATGTCTACACTGTATTTCTGATCAATTTGATGTTATTTTAATGGAGGAAAATGTTGCATTTTTGAACAGGAGTGTACCTATGAGTTGTAATCAACAATTCAGTTTACATATATGTAAGCACATTCTGTTAAAAAGGGTTAGGTGAGAAAAGTAATACAGTTAGTTCTGGTTTGTTCTTATCATTGATTTCAAAAGACTAACCGGGAAAGTCCCACTGGACATTTCATTTCCAGTACATTAGGCATAAAAAGCCCAAAACAACCTTTGTCAGCTTTGTACACAGCTTTTGCTTCCTCTTTCTAGGTTTTATGATTATTGGACAGAAGTACGAACCTACTACTTTTTCTCATTTTGTGATAGTTTAGAATTTTAGAACATAGATGTTTAAGGTCAGTAGAACATGACACTTAGGCGAAGATGTCTTCCAAAATCAATTGATCACATATCTTAAGGGCTTTGATCTTTCTTCCCCTCACCATTTTATGCAGGAGAGGCAACTGCTCTTCAAGACTACGCAGCCAACACCATGAACGAGTTCCTGGGCATGTTTGGCTATGACGACCAGCAGGTAAGGGACGAGCTGGCCAAAAAGATCAGCATTGGGAAGCTCAAAACCGCTACCTCATGGTCAGACACGTCCTCCCTGAGCAGTGATGAGGCCACACGGCGAGCCCGCTTTTCCAAGTACGAGGAGTATATCCGCAAGTTGAAGGCTGGCGAAACCCTGCCCTGGCCCATCCACCCGAATCCCAAACCAGAAGATCTCAACACAAAGGAGAAGAACGCCTTGCTCCAGGCCCAGGTCACTGCCTCTGGGGGTTGCCACCCCGGAGCTGAGGGACAAGTATACCCCTCCAGCTTGGACCACAAGCAGGGGCAGGTTCATGGGCAGGTGCACAACACTGGAAACAACCCCCCTGCACCCACGCCCTCTTCTCACCTCCAGAACTTGGCGTCACGCGCCTCCAAATATGACTTCTTCATCCAGAAACTGAAGATGGGTGAAAGCCTGCGGAGCCAGCAGAATGGCAATGCCTACAAAAGACCTTCCAAGTATGACCTGGAAAACGTTAAGTACCTCCACCTCTTCAAGCCAGGTGAAGGGAACCCAGACATGGGGGGCGCTATTGCTTACAAGACAGGGAAGGTTGGTCGCCCATCCAAGTACGACATCAAGAACATCCAGAAGCTGATGCCAGGGAGACCCGAGCCCTCTCTGATGCCCAACATTCTGTCCGTCACACAAGGGAACCCAGGTACACCAGGGGCCCCTACCTCGTCCTCCTCTGCTGTGGCCACATGCCCACCAGGGCTCACCATGGATCAGACGGGTCACATGGGCTTCAACACCTCTGACTACATGAAATCCAGCTTCTCCAAGACTGACTCTATCACCACTGGAACTGTGTCTTCTGTAAAGTAAGAACTTGTGTAGCTTACTTACATGAACATTTAGGTGAAAGGCATTACTCTCCTCTCACACAACATGTGCTGGTTAAAGTCTTAGGTTTAATGTTTTTTAGAAGTCATGTATTTTCTTGAAATAATTATGTAGTGGGGACAGTAAAATAGAGAATATTGTGCTCTCTCACTAAAATATGCTTACATAAACCTTCATGAATTATTAAATCAAATAGCCCATAAGTTGAATCACCCTGTTTTTTGTTTATCAAGTGTTCTGAAAAGGTTCCAGGTTTTTATGTTTTTAATGCTAAAGTGTGTATCTATGGGACACCTTGGAGATAATGGGTGTTCCACATACACTTAACTGCCACTCTGAGTCAGTTAGTCTAAAGCAAAGGTAATTGTCACCTCCACAACAGCCGTTGCGAATGTAGTGTGAAATAGCGCATTGCCGCCAATAGATCCATGACGTGATGAGTAGCGAAGGCCCATGAAGTGTTTACTTGCCAAGCACTCTCTGCGGAGACTGATTTAGCACAGTCATCGCAAAGTGACTGACTTCCTCCCTTTAGCTGGGGTGGAACAACTCTCCCTTTAATTACTATGGAGCTGTGACTAGCCTCCCGGAGAGTCACAGGGTCTAGGCTGGAAGCTACCACTGCAAGCCAGAGCACACTCTGAAGCCAGCGAATAATGAGGTTTTGAAGAGCTAGCCCTGGTTTGTGCTAGCAAACAAGTGGTTGTCACTATCCAAAGGAATAGACAGTCCAAAACTCAACCGATTGCTACAATTTCTCTTCATAACATCTGCTTTAAAATCTAAACCTAGCCTTGACAGATCCATCGTGTGTTTAAAAGCACACCCTCCTGCAGATTAGCCCGCTGGATTTCTTGAAATTGTACTAACTGGGGATTACATGCACTTACATGTTAAAACAAACTTAATTGCAACCAAAATCTCACAAGAATTACCAACAGATCAGTTGGTATCAGTTGGTATCTCTCAATATTACCATTTCAAGTGATTCAGATGCTAAACATCTGCATCTACCGGGCTTATAGAGTACAAAAATATGAATGTAGTAGGCCTAGTCGACCAAATATTTAGTTAATGGCCACGACAGAATATTTATTTTAAATAACTTTATTTGACTACATATTGATTTGATAAAATGATGGATGGTTTACCATATAAACATACCTTGTGTTTGTACACTGGTTTGACTTGTGTGCGTACATTTCTGACTGGACTCACCCTTTAATGGTCCTGCTCTCCATCATAGTCGCTAAACAATGCCTTCCGTCCCACTGAATCCTGTCTAGTCTTTCTGTTTGAACTCACTACGTACCCCTGATGAGACAACATGACAACAGCCTTTGGAGGCAAGGACCTCAGGGACTTTTAAAAAAGTCCCATTATTATATTATTCCCATTATCTAGATTTGCATGAGCACTCTCCAAAAAAGCCCCATGAAAGATTAATGTCTTTCCCCTGCCTTTAGCCTTTCATTGTTGGGAGGCCATGCATCAAAGTGTGTTTATACCTTCCTGAATCAAACCTGGGTGAAAACTGCCATTGCGTTGCAGAAAATGTATATTGATAGCCCGAAGTTGGAAATGGCTTGTAAGTAAATATTGTGTCAGTTGTTTTTATTAACAACACATCCAATCTCCCATTAATCGTGTCTCTTTTGTGTGTGATTGCATTAGGAATGGCCTACCGCCAGAGAAACCTGTCACAGAGGACATCAACCTGTACCAGAAATATATCGCCAGGTACGCAAATCCTCTCTCTCTAGTGAAGCAAATGCTGTCCCAGACATTGAAACTAACCTTTTTTATTAACTGATGGTGTATTTTACGCCATGATGAAACTAGATGTGGAGAGGTAGAGGGAAGTGCCGTGCTGCAAAGTGAGGGAACTTGTAAGATCCCGAGTTAATAGGCTGAGAGGAAGAGGAAGTGGAATTCTATTAGGAGGAAAGAGGCATGAGAAGATTTCTGTGGTGGTGAGAGGTGTTCTAACAACTTGGTGGTAGTTACTGTAGAATATCAAACAAACTTTATTTTGCAGAAACACTTTGCATGTTAATCTTGAGTAGTTTGATCTAACTGTACAACTTTGTAAGGAGTATAGACTGCTACATCGATTCATGGTTTCTGAATTGTCCTGTTTACCAATCAAAGCAAAGTTGACCGAAAGATCTGTCAGGAAGGCCACTCATACAACACAGGCAAGACCTTGCCAGGAAGTCTCACCTTTCAATTAACAACACAATATCCCATTCTCCAGTCATTTTGAACCCCACACTAGAAAGGTGATTATCACTTGTTTATTTGGTTGCTTTAAAAAGAAAGGAAAATGACTTTTTCAAAAGCCAAAATTGGCTTTGGCGTTAATGATTAATTCTACAAGCCATAACATGAAGGGCACAAATCAAAAGCCCTGGTTCTGACAGACACACACATTTTCATTGTGCGCGCACACACACTCACACACACAATCTTACACACATAGACACACAAAACCTTCCTTGGACTGATTACATTTTTCAAGAAGATTTAATTAAGGAATTTTTAATGAGGCTTCTGCTGGCACTGCCAAGAACTGTTTTGATATTTGCGCTGCATAATGCATAAAATTTGTCTAAACATCTCGGCAGTTGATGTGCGGGGAGGCTGCAGATAAGCCCAGATACAGTTTCAATTTCCGTGTTTGGGAGGGAGAGAAAAAAGAAAGGGAAAAGGAGGATGGGAGGAAAATAGACAGAAAAGGAGGATTCATAAAAAGGCCAAATGTAGACTGGGTACATCTGGGGTGTGGGGGTGGCGGGCTAGGGTTGGGGTGGAGGGGTGGTGGGCTAGGGTTGGGGTGGAGGGGTGGCGGGCTAGGGTTGGGGTGGAGGGGTGGCGGGCTAGGGTTGGGGTGGAGGGGTGGCGGGCTAGGGTTGGGGTGGAGGGGTGGTGGGCTAGGGTTGGGGTGGAGGGGTGGTGGGCTAGGGTTGGGGTGGAGGGGTGGTGGGCTAGGGTTGGGGTGGAGGGGTGGCGGGCTAGGGTTGGGGTGGAGGGGTGGTGGGCTAGGGTTGGGGTGGAGGGGTGGTGGGCTAGGGTTGGGGTGTGAGGGAAGTTCATCTCTGGAGCCACAACTAATAAGCGTACTCTTATGCTAAAAACCCTGCTTTGTAAACGTTGTCGACACCCACCTTCTTTGGTGTTTAGTCGCAGTTTTCCCTCTTTAAACGCTTTCATGCACACACTATTGCCGCTGCACTTTGATCTGCATTCTCTTTATTGTAACGGGAGATGCACCACAATCTTTGTATCGTGGCAAAATTAATATTTAATCTGCAGCTGAATAGCAGCGGCCCATTAGGCCCCCTGACGTGGCAAGTGGGAATTGTCCAGAGGCAAAGTGATACAGCTGGGCAATGAGCAGAGGGCTGGGTGTGTGTGTGTGTATGTGTGTGTGTGTGTGTGTGTGTGTGTGTGTATGTGTGTGCGTGAGTTTGTATGTGTGCAACTGCGTCTGCATACATACACAGAGCAAAGGAAGTCTAAGACAAACCTAAGAAAAACACTGATGGTTGGTTGGTGTGTGCGTATGTGAGTGAGTGTGCGTGCATGTGTGTGTGTGTGTGTGTGTAATGTACTGTACTGTTAGCTCCGTTTCTGTTTTTTTTTTTTTTCTAAAGAAGCCGTCAAACCTTCCCGAAGCCCCCACCACCACCACCACCACCACCATACCCTGAGCCCCCCACCACACCACCAACTTTTAAAAGGTAGTGGATTTGCCGTTCAATTAGCTTAATGAAGTCCACAAAGTGATCTGTAAATGCAGCCTTGGGATAATCCTAGAGGCTATAAGCAAAAAGGAACTGTGAGAGAGAACGAAAAAGGGAGACAGACAACACGTGAGTGAGCGAGAGTGAAGGGAAAAAAACGTCTACTTAGCCCAATTCTTTTGCTCTGTGTTTCAAGCAGATGGGCCGCTTGGCAGCGGCAGTGCAAATGTTTATTTGTGTGTTTTCAGTCGTAATTTGAGGTTTTTAACAGTCATCATCGCCTGGCTTATAAGCGGGCCTGTAAACGTGCAGGGAAATGGGGCCCACTGTTTTAACTGGTGAAGTCTTTACTGAGTCAGACTCTTCCAGTTCAGAGGAGGAGGGAGGGGGACCAGTAGCTTGTGGATACGCTCAAGCCTCTCAGCAGAACCTAACCTTCCTTTGATTAAAGCAAGCGTGGTTAACCTGAGAGAGAACTCCACAACATTGATTTGGCAAGGTCTAAAAGTGTGGGCAAATGAGAGAATAATATGTGGGGTTTACATTTTAATAAGTGCCTGTGTACCGGCTGCTTTTGAAATAAATGGAGCTAATTTGAGTCAAAATTGGTGTGACAGGCGAGTCAATTGTGGCGGTGTGCGGAAAACAGGCGTATTTGTGTGGTGAGATGAGTTGTTTTGGAGGTATGGTTTGAATTAGGAGGCAGCTCTCTGTAAGGTTCTTGGATTCCATTTCTGTAGGGATAGAGACCTTTAATTTTAAAGGAGGAAATTTGGTTTAGGTTGAGGTTTGGGAATAGAAACAGGTGTTTCCCATCATGAAGGTGATATGTTTTCCCTTTTCCTCACTTATCGACCAAAGAAAATGCGGTATACACCCATGAGAACTGGGTTGGGAGTTTATATCCAATACTACCATTGCGAAAAGCATGGATGATTTCATACCAAAATAACATGCTTTTCCATCCCCTTTCATGAGGATAACTTGTTCATTTGCAGTTCATATGAACGGCCACGCCTCTTACACGTGTCTGTTGATTAGTCATAAGCAAATCCCACAGTGTGAGGTCCATGTGATAGCCCTTGATGTGACGCTGTTCCCTCCTCTTTTGTTGCTTGACTTCCAGGTTCTCGGGGAGCCAGCACTGTGGTCACGTGCATTGTGCCTACCAGTACCGGGAGCATTACCACTGCATGGACCCAGAGTGCAACTACCAGGTACGCAGCTGTGCGCTTAACGCCCCAGGCGCTGGACAAATGTTTTAATGTAACGTAACGAGTAATATTGTATTGTATTCAATGGGTATTGTATTCCATGCACACCCTGAAATCTGCTGAACGTACTCCACCTGATGAATGTCCTCAATCCCAGCGACAAGTCCCTATTACCGATTTTACCAGTTTTGTAAGATTCCTACATGTAAACTGTACACGCGCCTCTATGTGGCCCCAGTCAGACACATGTCTGCCTTGTTCCCCTATCTCCCACAAATTGCAGGATTTCCCTCTCTAGCCTAGGCCTTGCAGCGTGTCACCATGACAAACCAGATAACAGCAGGCCCGGTAATGCAGTAATCTTAACCACCATGGTTCAGTGCCTGCGATTGTACTGCTCTGTTCATCCCCCAATGTCTCAACTTAGGCCAAGCGAGAACCCAGAGCCACTCCTGCTACATATCTGTGTGGTTAGGAAACGTCTCTTTAACTCACAGTCTGGTTCACACTCTCTGCTGTGTCTTCCTGACCTCCTGAAGGGGAGAACTAGGGGTTCTAGGATGTACCTAGATTACTATGTCCTCACTTCATCTCTACTCATGCTGAACAAAGGCTTGGGCAGATTAAACATTGACGTGTGTCCGCAGAACAGGTTATGACTGCTGGCACTTGTCCAATTGAGAGCAAAGCCTTTTTTTATTTCACTAAGCGGATTCTGTACACAGTTGGCCTTTGACAATTGGCCTTTTATCCTGGGTTAATTGTAAATATGGTTGAAATATGGTTCCTCAGTTGTTGTTTTTTCTGTTCTTTTTTTTTTGTTACATCTGCCGTCGCTCCGGGCCTGTGTTTAATCCCCTTTCACGTTATTAATCTTGTCCTGGTCCCAAGAGTTGTCATGTACGGAACAGGGAGGAAAAAAGTGTTAAGCAGATCAGAATACAGGTCTGTGCATTTGCCTTAGCATATGGTCTAAAAGATTTAGGCGAACGCAACCAGGTTTGTCGAAGACGTCAAACCCATGTACAACTCAAGCTGGATGTTTTTTCACCGTTCTGCTTGCTTTTTCAAATGAAAGCATCTGTGGCTCTAATCACGTAACATTTAGACTGACATCGTTTCAGAATGCCTACTTTCTCTGTTAGACATGATGGACGCCTGACTGAATATGATGGTGGGAAGAAAGGCTTTGAACTGAGTACACATCATTGTTTAGGGAAGTCCCCATGTTCTTCTTAATTTGTGTGTCAGTGGCCAGTGAAAATGGACAAGTTAAAGATAAACATCTCCTTTGGTAGTGATAACTCACGAAATGTCACATGACACACTCTTGGAAAATGATCCTGCTGCCAGCTGAATGGCATTCTCCTTTCATGGACCTGTGTGTCCAACTACCACAGAGGTGGGAATCCTAAAATACATAGAAAGTCGAGTGGCTCCCAGCTCCCAGACTAATTGAAAAGGTGCCCTATAGTCAGCAATCACAAGGCTTATTTTGGCTTCTTTTACAGATCTAATACAGTGGGGTGTTCACAGCTCAACTTCTCATCTCAAAGTCCTGATGTATTGCTTTATGTATCATTCCGAATGCGTTTTCTATGGAAAATCAATATACTTTCTCAGTTATTATTGAGGAATGCTAAGCCCGAAGTCTAGGTTACTCCACGTGTTATTATATATTACGGGGTAACAGAAAGAATAGAAACTTTGCAGGTGGAAAGTAGTACTGGTGAGCAATGGCAAGCAGCTGCCTTAGTTTTACCCAGGCCTTGGTGGAACACATGCTTGACACACCAGCAATTACCATACTTTGTAGAAGCAATTAGATGTGTTTTAGAATGATTTTATTTTCCCCCCGATCTGTCTCTCTACTGTACATAAATATTGATGTAAGTAGCTCTAGAGTCATTGATTCACGATTCTCTAGTTACAGTTCCTGTAACATCAGCTTAAGCCCAATCACAGCAGATTTGGTTTAAGTCTCTCCAGAGTCACTTTTCTATTTTCTATTCTGCTCATCGGTGTAGGAGTCTTTTTAATTTTGAGGAGGGTATCTTAGCATATTCCCCCCTTATTACAGCCAAACCCGTCGCAAAAAACATGCTGTTAATGCTTTAATTAAAAAATTGAATCATATCTCAGCAAGGGAATTGAAAGGGAAACCATTTTTGGTTGACTTGTTTGTTTGTTTGTTTGTTTGTTTTGTTGCACGTCTGAGAAACCATCTACACGGAACATAATTTTGCGAAAGCCTGGAACATCGGAACTGTGATCTTGCATGTCAAGTGATTCATCTTAATTAAAAAAACGAAGGGAATACAAAATAATAGAGACACAGGCGAATACTTTATTTACACTACAAAAGTCCCACTTCTAAAATGTCTTTGTTGCTAACTATCAGTGCCACGTACTGCTCATAGTTCTGGGCAGTACAGAGGCCATATTAATATGAATACAGTTTGACAGTGTCACCCTTAATGATGTTACATGTAGAATGTTTATGAATTGCAGCAACACTAGTTGGCATTCAAAGCAACTCTCCCTGAAAACTAAATTCTTTTTCTCCCATTACCCTCACCTTCCCACAATCCCCAGCATATTTCTCTGCAAGCCCTCATTGAACAATAATGGTTGCAGAACTTCTACTGCTGAATTTGCAGGCTGATAGCAGCTTTGATTCTGATGGGTTTCTCGGACCACTCAGATTGACCCATCAGTTTTAGAGACCAATCAGAATGGTTAGATAACTTTTGTAATCTAAAGATTGTCTTGAAGTTACTCAGTTCAAGACTCTTTACAGAGAAGAAATTAGCTCTGTGGGTGTTGCATAGCTTTTGGCCAGAGCAAACCATATAGCCAAGATTACTCTTGCGAGCACTGCATCCCGCTTGTGCTTAAGTATTTTAATGTACACTTGGTTTGGTTGTTGTCTACCTGAATAAAATCACTCTAATAACAAGAAATAGAGTATGTTGACAATATATTTCACAGCAAATTAGATGATACAATTTCCTACAAACAAGGAGTTCCTCACACAAACTGAAATTGAGTGCGCAGTAACATTTAAAAACTTTCAGAAATTCAACATTAATTACAATTTACATTTAGCTCTTTCAAAGAGAGTCTGACACTCTTCACTGCAACACACTCACACTTCTCTCCTACTCAGTCAGTTTGCTCTTGCATTTTTCTGCTGATTCCAGAACGATAAAGTGACTTGTTGCAGATTTTTGTGGCCAGTTAAATAAACACCAACTTGTTGCTGTTCGTTTTGTCCCTTGGCAGAGGTTTACCAGCAAGCAAGATGTGATCAGGCACTACAATATGCACAAGAAGAGGGACAACTCCTTGCAGCATGGCTTCATGCGCTTTAGCCCGCTGGATGACTGTAGCGTCTACTACCATGGCTGCCACCTCAACGGAAAGAGCACCCACTACCACTGCATGCAGGTAAACACAAATGTGCACCCATTGGCACACGTAACACTCATACATACACACTCATATTCACACGTTACACTCATACATACACACTCATATTCACACGTTACACTCATACATACACACTCATATTCACACGTTACACTCATACATACACACTCATATTCACACGTTACACTCATACATACAAACTCATATTCACACGTTACACTCATACATACACACTCATATTCACACATTACACTCATACATACACACTCATATTCACACGTTACACTCATACATACAAACTCATATGCACACGTTACACTCATACATACACACTCATATTCACACGTTACACTCATACATACAAACTCATATTCACATGTTACACTCATACATACACACTCATATGCACACATTACACTCATACATACAAACTCATATGCACAAGTTACACTAATACATACACACTCATATGCACACGTTACACTCATACATACACACTCATATGCACATGATGCATTCATACATATACACACACATGCACACTGGCAAGATATGATTACAAATACAGACACATACAAACGTATAGGGTTTACACACACACAGGCTCTTTGCGACACACATTAAAGACCCATGACTATTGCCACCTATGGAGATCTGAGGCTTCCTGTGAAATAGGATTTTGCAGAGTCATGCATAATTCATTGATGCAGCATTCCAGAGTCACACACCATAGTACCTGGTATACGGTACATACTGGAGTAATTTTCCCAGAACTGTCTATTATTACAGTATAAATAGTACTCTAGGTAGAGATACCTAGCTATACAGATGCAGGGTCTATCTTTTAAAGGGACAGTTCATCCAAATCTACCAGGAGCCTATAAGGAATATTATTGTTGACGTCAATGATACTGTACCATTCAGGGGAAAATGTGGATTGTTATGGGGGGTATAAAACAAACTACTACCACAGAAATAGAGAGCAGAGACACAGCCCTCATGCCAAGATCCGAGAAAACCAGCCTACTCTGGCACGACTAGACATGTACCAATGAGCTCTCTGAGTCTTGACAACTCTACATTTGAACTGCATCTATAAAAGGGAATTATGCTACTTCCACTAGTTCCATTAAGCCCAAATTGCCATGAGCAGTTTTGGTGCGTTTTACAAAAGGTGTCAAAGTAAATAAAATTAAAATGTAAAGGGGTGGAGCCATGTGGCTGCAGCAGCGACGTCAGCATTCTCCTCACTCTCCCCTACTCTCTCCTCACTCTCCCCTACTCTCTCCTCACTCTCCCCTACTCTCTCCTCACTCTCCCCTACTCTCTCCTCACTCTCCCCTACTCTCTCTTCACTCTCCCCTACTCTCTCTTCACTCTCCCCTACTCTCTCCTCACTCTCCCCTACTCTCTCCTCACTCTCCCCTACTCTCTCCTCACTCTCCCCTACTCTCTCCTCACACTCCCCTACTCTCCCCTACTCTCTCTTCACTCTCCCCTACTCTCTCCTTGCTCTCCCCTACTCTCTCCTCGCTCTCCCCTACTCTCTCCTCACTCTCCACTACTCTCTCCTCACTCTCCCCTACTCTCTCTTCACTCTCCCCTACTCTCTCCTCGCTCTCCCCTACTCTCTCCTCACTCTCCCCTACTCTCTCCTCGCTCTCCCCTACTCACTCCTCTCTCCTCGCTCTCCCCTACTCTCTCCTCGCTCCTTAATTGGCATGGATAAAAATTCAGTTAGTTGTTTATATAAAGTGAAAATTTTTCATCTTTTAGTACCAAGCGACCAGTTGAAGATTATTCTTCCCACCGGATTTGTTTAATTTTTTTCCACATCTGCTTATTTTCAAGGTGTCATTGCGCCGAGTGCTTTCTCACCGACAGGCCAGCAGCCCAGGGCTTGGATGGCCTGAGATATATTATTTTTTAAACCCACCTAACGGCGTAATTGTTATTAAGACGTTTCAGCCCTTGTTTTAACAGGCCTGAGAACCTGCAGATGTTGGCATCAGTCACCTTTGATTTAGTGGGGTAAAAACAGAGTGGCATTTTTTTCATTGTTTGACTCAATATGGAGAAGTTGCCCCTTTTGCGCCGGTTAAAAAGTGCCAGGGATGATATACAATTGCAGCTTTTAATTCAAACATTAGCTGTTTTTTCCTCTGGGCCCCGAGGGTTCCTGAGTACCAGAACATTTTAAACTAAAGAAAGTGACAATCAACCTGCCCACCCCTTATCCCCCCTCACCCCCCCTCCCCTCCTCCCCCCAAGTTGCTCCGTGAGTTACAGTGAGGTTGCGGCGACTGCACACTGTAGAGCTCTGAAAATGAATCGCATCTGCTTAAAAGAAAGCCTTAAATGGAAGGTCGCTTTTAACCACACACAGCCCTGCAAGTTATACCACAGAATCTTGCTCCAGGTATTCTTGTCAATGTCATGCTGCAATGTTTCAAACAGAGGAGGTTTGCCTCATACAACTTCACGTGTTGTTTGATAAGGTGACACAAACAAATATCTGAACATTAGAAAAAGGCCTTTGTTTCCATTTCTAGGTCACCAGAGACTACAGTCTTTCTTACCACATTGAGCAAATTCTCAACTAAGCCTTTCTCAGGTCTCTTCTTGCTTCTGCTGTGAAAATATTCAACTTAGTCACTGTTCCAAACCACTGCTGTTTCAACTCACAAAAACAGCTTGAAACAATTCCAGATTGTCTCTCAAGATAATAATGTAAGAGATTGATTCATTGATGTCAATGACAACTAAGGCATGAAGCTCGTTTCCGCACCAATTTTAATTTAAAAAATACATTGATTCATTAATAATTAATTAGTTGTTTTATTTGCCTATCACTGAAAAGCACACGCTCCCCTCTCTATTTGAAGGTGGGCTGCAATAAGGTGTACACTAGCACCTCTGATGTCATGACTCACGAGAATTTCCATAAGAAGAATGCTCAACTGATCAACGATGGCTTTCAGAGGTTCCGTGCCACGGAGGATTGTGGGACAGTGGAGTGCCAATTCTACGGGCAGAAGACCACACACTTCCACTGCAGGTCAGAAGATCAGATCAAACCACTCCATAGTAGACATATTGAGATAACAACAAAGATTATATTAATAGTTTTTTACAAAATCTATTTGTAGAATATGGTTGAACTCACCCCTGATATGTTATTTAAAGTGTGCATCCATGATGGCTGAAAAGAAATTGGAATCAATAAAACATTTTGGTGAACTTCTAGGCTTCAACAAAAGAAGTGTACTGGAAGTTCTAATAGTTAATATTTCGGAAGAATACCTCTGGTGAATTGTGACAGCAGTAACTTATCTATTCCTCCATTATTCATCTTTTTGAAGTATTTTGTGATTACATGGCTTCATTCCGCAACTGTCCCAAAATGACTGAAAACTCCTTCCTTTTTTTCTTAGGCGCCTAGGCTGCACATTCACCTTCAAGAACAAGTGTGACATTGAGAAACACAAGAGTTACCACATCAAGGATGACGCGTATGCCAAGGATGGCTTCAAGAAGTTCTACAAGTACGAAGAGTGCAAGTACGAAGGCTGTGTCTACAGCAAGGCCACCAACCACTTCCACTGCATCCGTTCGGGCTGCGGCTTCACCTTTACCTCCACCAGCCAGATGACCTCTCACAAGCGCAAACACGAGCGCCGCCATATCCGCTCTTCGGGTGTCATGGGACTGTCCTCAGGCGGCTCCTTCCTGATGCCCAAGGAGGAACCCGGGGACGAGTCGAGCAACGACGACCTCATGGACTTCTCGGCCATAAGCAGCAAGAACTCCAGCCTGAGCGCGTCCCCCACCACCCAACAGTCGTCCAACGGGCCTGACGCCCACCTGCTTGCCACGCCCACCACGGTGGTGTCGTCCTCCGCCGGAGGGCACGGGGGCCTCAAGTCCACCTGCTCGCTGCCTCACTCGGCGCGCATGTCAAGTCTGCTGTCCCAGGCGTTGCCCAGTAACATGCCAGTGGCGCTGGCTCTCTCCAACAGTGCCCTTTCCAGCGTTAACAATCCCTTCTTCCCACTCATGCCCCGGCTGCCCATGCAGTTGCCCCATTCGGCTGCTAGCCTGATCTCGGCCGTGTCGTCTGGCAACCACTCCATGCCCACCGACTCGCTGTCCCAGGGCAGCTGCTCCTCAGCCGGCGGCAATGGCAGCATGGCGTCCACACCGACCTCCTACAGCTCAGCCTCGTCCATCATGGAGAAGATCTCGGCTAGCAAGGGCCTGATTTCCCCCATGATGGCCAGGCTGGCAGCAGCTGCCCTCAAGCCATCCGGCAACCACCAAGATACAGGTGGGTGGTTTCAGAATTCGACTTCAAACGCATCGTCTCTTCATTGCCTACAAAGTTTACATAACACAGACATCTGTGTAAGACGGTTCAACATTTTAACACTGCTTACATACAGAGCTTACATCTAACATATCAAGTTCAGCTTGATGTAATAGCAGCAAGGCATTACCTTGTCAGTCATTAGAGTTATCTCAGTGTGTTCATTTTTATTTATTTATTACGAGCTAGCTACTACACAACTCTGTCAGTCAAAATTCGGTCACTGCAGCCAGAGCTACAAGAGGGCACACTTCGGTCACCAAACCAACATAACCGGCCTACTGTGAAGAGACTGTAGAAGTCACAACCTGCTCACTCCAGGCTTGAAGGGACATACTGAAGGCGTGGTTCACTGCTCCACGCTCGTTATTGTGCCGATGGTTTGCCAGATAACTGTAATCCATTTGTAGATAAATGCGCTGACAGAGAAGAGAGTGGGCCCTGTAAAAGTATCTTACGGCGGGCGGAGGGGGCTCCCGGGGCTTGTTTTCTACATGTTTCCTCATCATTGGTCTCTTATCTGTGCATGCGCTCGTTCCGAGCAAATGGAGGTGGAATGAAATTAAGTTCAGAAATTGCAAGAACAAAACCAGTCTCTCTATCCCCCCTCTCTTTTTCTCTCTCTCTTTGCAAACTGATATAAAAACAGAAATCGCTCAGGCAGAAATGACTCAGCGCACCAGAGCTGTCTGGGAGAGAGGGTGTTTTTTGCAGAATGCAATAGCAGACTAAAACACACAGTCTCACACACACAAACAGATACCCATGAACACACACATCGGCACACACACAGGATCACAAACAACAAACTCATTGACATGCATTTCTACTCCAAAACACAGCCAGCCACACAGACAGTCACTACATAGCCTCAGACACAAACTGGCTCTTAAACCCGTATATCGGACAGTGAAAGGGGCATGAGATGAAGATGTAAAAACGACAACAAAACAGTTTCACACTGTCACAACTGAGGGGAAAAAAAAGAAGCTCTACAGGACCGAGATGAGACTTGAGCAGGTGGGGTGCGGATTGGAAAATTGGGCTAAGACAGGAGAGCGTCTCCGGAAGCCTCTGGGTTGGAGGATTAATTGCCTGGTGGTGTTGTTGGAGAAGGATGGGACCCTGGGAGAGAGCAGGGCAGCTGCTCGGGGGAGGTGTGATCAGGCAGCACAGGCTGTCAGGCGGAACTCCACCTCTGGGCCTCCAGGCAGTATGTAACGAGAAGGGGAGAGGGAAACAGTCAAATAGGGCCTCCTCAGATAATGGAGGCTCCACTTTGGTAATTCCACTGCGCCAGAACAAGAGGAGGGCTTGGCACAAACAGGTCTCTTCGCATTGATAACACATGAATATGAATGTTTGAAAGGCCCTTGGGGTGCTCAGTTTTCTCTAAAGTTTCACTTATTGTTAGAAATATGCATAAACAGGACATTTGGGCTAAATTGAAGAGGAAGTGGTTATAGCTCACAGTGTTGAAAAGGTGTGAGAACATGTCAGTGTGTTGCTATTTTCAGATCATTTCACATTTGTTTGTGAAAACGGGACCTTGTGGTACTGTATCTTTTCAGTGGTAAAGTACATTGTCTCTTTTTTCATGGTTTCAGTGAACTGCTTTTTTTTTTTTAACTTTCTTCCCCCCCACCCCATTGTAACCCTTGGTAATGGGTCTTCTTACAGACCCAGGCCTCTGAAGGGCTCACAGATTCCAAGTGATCTTCTAGAAACTTTTCAACTTAGCTTTGTCTGAGTAGTTACATTGTGTACATTATTCATTTAAAATAAGAGCACAGCATTCACAACTAAATTGTCTGTGAAGTGTTTAACCTAAAGACAATGAGTAGGTCAGGTGTTCCAACTGTGACCTTGATATGACGTGCTCTAAAGGTCTTTGGCTTGATGAAATATCAAATGATAATTTGTCTGGCTTGTTAATATATGTGTGTATTTTGTGGAGGATTTGGGGTGTAGTGACCATACAATGGCCTCACTCTACCTCAAAACACCCTAGTTTTACACACTGCTTCTCATTGTCAGCTTAATATGCTATCACACTGACACATCCCCATCTCGCCCCTTTGCTTGAGCTGACAAGCCTCAAGACTGACTTTTCCACTCGCATTGTCTTTGATATGTCTCTGGGTCATCTTCTAGCCAGGGACACTGTTTCCTACTTCCCCCTCACATGGCTGCTTTCTTGCTCTTCACCAGAGCAAAGGGCCTCTTAGAGCTGAGGGCCAAGGGCATATAGTTGGCCGTCTGTGACCTTGCCTGTCACAATACGTCACTACCAGGCACTGTTTCCCAAACAATACGGCCCCCCACAATACCAATCACTGCTGATGGACTCAAAGCTAAAAGCCCATGCCGGGCACTCCTTCACTGTCATTCTTTCTTTTATTTTCATTATATCACTTTCTGACTACCCAAAGCCCGGCTTTCTCCACAGCCTGAGGCCAAATTAATATTTCAATCACTTGGGGATTGGGGGGGGGGAGCTCACCTTCCTGTCAGCAGTCTTTGCCCCCCCCCACACACTCTTCATTTATTTATTTATTTATCATCCTGTTGCTGTCCTCACTCAAGGCACCATCTGCTGAATACCTATTTGAGGGAAAATACGATCTGGAGGTCACGTTATTTGAACTGATCTGATTGGCTGTCAGCTCCAATCTGACCGACATAGCCCTGTTCCTCTTGGGCATGCTCAGTTGGCATTGGCTGCCTGCCGTTGTCAGGCCAACAAGGACCAGGAGAGGTTGGGAAAGGAAGGAGAGGGAGGGGGAGGGCAATCTGAGACTGCCACTTTCTCTCAGCATTAGCATCCAACTTAATGACCAGTTAAGAGGCAGCCCAGCAAATGAGTTGTGACAAGTGCTGCTGAAAAAGGAGTATTTTTCCCTCATATCTCCCGCTTCTCAATCACCATTTAAAGGCCTTGACGGCCTGACATCATTTTGCAATAATTAGCACTCGGAGTATTCTTTTTGGCCGAGACAGGAGTCAGATTGGATCTCGTCACAGGGTAATAATGCTGACCAACAATAACTTTGTTGTCGCACTCTGTCTCTGGCTCTTTCTCAGGGAATGGCCTGGCTGGTTCTTCGGCGAGTCGATTCAGTCTGGTTCAAGTGAAGCAAGAGCCAGTCGACCATACCACAGGGGCCTCCCAAGATTCCATCCAAGAGCACAGTCTGGACCTGAGCAAAAAAGACCACAGGTAGAGCCACAGGGCCAAGCTTTGTTTTACACCTAAATTAAATATATTTAGTCTTAAAGCAATTGATTATGCAGTGGATTTGTTCACTAACTTGTATTTCTCAAAGCAGTTTTGACTAAATTGTAATTATTTATACATTTTAGTCAAAAACTATTGTTTGCATATAATTGTTTTGCCTAAAACATTTCTCCATCTCTCACTGATCTCACCATAGACACTGACATAACCTTAGATTCCAATCTTCCCCAGAATTTTTTTAGGGGTGCAGCATTTTTGCTTTTCATTATACATGCACATATTCCTGTGATAAATAATAATATTTACTGTTCTCATGCAAATCTTTACTAAACATTGTTCATTTTCCTTGTTCCAGTAATGAATCAAACGGACACCCTCTACCGGGAAATACATCTCTTTTATCCTCGCTTATGAATAAGGTAAGATACATCCATCAAACGCTTTTCATCCCCAAGACAAATTAGCGGTACACACAGGGCTTCTGTTTGTTTTTTATGTTTCACTGCTAATAAGATGAGTTTGTATCATTTGAATTATCCAGCCATTTTTCATACTGGGTAATTCCACCGTACCTCTCACAAATTAATATAATGAACCAGGAGCTGGATGCCATGCCAGATATATAGAGATTTTAGTTTTTTGATGAGCTGTTTTGAACTCAACATCCATTTTTCACCCTCCTCCTTTCTCCTTTTTCTTCCCCGGCTTCCTATCGCTCTATATTTATTGATGGCGTTTGTAAATTATTTGATTAAAAACTCAGGGAGGGATAGGAGAAAGCGTCACCCCTCATTTTTTTTAAAGAGTAAACGTTTGCTAAGGGATATTTAAATGTGTGTTTTTTGTGAAGATTAAAACGGACATTGTTTTAATCATATATCTTTTCTGAATAATACAAATGTGCAGGCGGTTTCCATTACCTTGATGATTTTTTTCTGGCAAAAAACACTGCTGGCTGAGGGGCTTTCCTTGGCCCTCTCCTTGTATTCTTCCATCAGAAACACTCTAAAACACACCCATGAGTGGTTTCCAAAAAGCGTCCATTGAGGCATGACGGGTGAAGGGCTTGATGATCAGATGTCCTACAGCTCTTTCCTTCATTTAGGCCTTTTGGGGTCCCATTCCTAGCAACCTCATCACATAAAGCATGCACAATCGCTCACTGAGAACGCTTGGCACGCGCTCTTGGCCTGCGCTCAAGCAGAAGCTGGCTGTTTGTAAACTCGGAAAAGCCTTTGCTCTGCCAAAGTGTGTGTGTATCCACATGCCTGTGTGAGCCCTTACTTGTCTGTTTGTGTGTACTTATGTACATCCATATGTGTGTATGTGTGTGTGTGTGTTCAGGCACCCAGGACTGTATGTGTTGCCCCCTCCCATAGGTGTATGTCTACCTTTGTACATCCGCATGTGTGTGAGAGAGTGATGAGGCGGGCACGAGTGAGTGTGTAGGCTGGCGCTCATCTAACCCTGCTTCTGATGATGCTTTATGTACTGTGTGTTTTGTAGATGAATGCCGGCTTCTTCAGTGCCCTGAACCTGAAGACGGAGCAGGAAAGCAGCCAAGGGGCTGACACCTCAGAGGCGGCGCAGTATCTGAGCCGCATCATGAAGAGGCCCGTGCCAGACAAACCCACGGAGCTCTGGAGGACATATCTGCGCAGGTACTTGAAGAGCTCCATCCTGTTGATTTACTTCCTAAGGGGTCGGTTCACTGGACACAGATTGGTTTCTAAGTTTAGTTCTGGACCGTGGATATTCTCCCTTGAGAATGCTTTGAGTCCAGGACTAGGCCCTTAGCTATATGAAGTACATACGTATGTATTCATAGTAGAGAGGTAAATACTTGTCATTTCAATTCCTTTTTTTTTCCATTTCATCTCTGCTCCGTTTTGCTCCGGGGTCAAGGTTTGACACTGAGGACTTCTGCGAGGCCCAGTGTGACTTCCTGCAGAAGATCCACTTCCACTGTCTAGTAGAGGACTGTGGGGCGCTCTTTAGCACGGTGGATGGAGCTATTAAACACGCCAAGTGAGTGTGGTGGAATTGAATGAAAAAGCTATTCCCTTAGCAGAGTCCATGTAATGTATTAGAACATCAGGGGCTGTCTTCTGGCTGAGCAGATTCAGAATCAATATCAAACAACGATCAAAACCAACCATCTTGAAACCAAAAAAAAACTGTAAATTTTTTTAAAATGAAGCAAAAGTCTTGTTTTCAATCAGTCTTTGTTTATTATTATTATTATATAGTTTAGAAAGCTTAATACAAATCTTATTTGTCAAGCTTATAATTTGAGTAGATGCCTGAATTCATGTCTCTGCTATGTCTTGGTCTAGCTTCCATCTAAGGGCCACATTGAAGGTGAAATCGGAGCCCCAGTCCAATGAAGTGAAGGACTGCGTTGACGGAGCGTCCCACCAGCCCGCTGCCCCCGTCTCCATGGCCAACAACCCCGCCATGAACGTGGCCAATATGTCAGGTGGCGTCTATGGCTCGTCGCCCTCCCTGTTGGCATGGAAGCAGCTGACAGGCAGCATCCCTCAGCTCAATGCCTCAATGCCGAACCTGCCTGCCAACTCACCGTTGGCCACCACCTCCCTGGAGAACGCCAAGCCGCAGGTCAAACCGGGCTTCCTGCAGTTCCAAGACAAGTAAGGGGCCGTTTGGCTCATAGTAAACACACATGGAACGCTTTTTTGCCCCTAAACCCATATGTTTAGGGCAAATCATTGACCTGGCAAGCATTATTTTCATTAGGATGCACAAACAAATGTTAATTAGAACTGTTCAGTAATTGCAAGTTATGTCCTAACTTCTGGCTCTCGAGTGACTAAATACTGCCAGTGTTCCTATCTACTTGGTAGGTTATTAATCTGATTTAACTAATAGTAATATAATTTATAGGTGAGGGAGTCCATATACCTGGTATGCATGGTCCCTAATTAGATAAAGAAATTGAAACAGAAGTGTTTTGTCTTTCCAAAAGCCCTGTCCTACTCCTGGAGAAGGTATTGAACATACCCCCCTATCTTTATGTTTTTTGTTCATACAGTGACCCTTGCTTAGCCACTGACTGTAAGTACTCCAACAAGTTCCACTTCCACTGTCTCTTCGGGAACTGCAAGTATGTCTGCAAAACCTCTGGGAAGGCTGAATCCCACTGCTTGGACCACATCAACCCTAACAACCACCTGGTCAATGTTCGAGATCAGTTCTCCTACTACTCCCTCCAGTGTCTCTGTCCCAACCAGGTAGATCCACACCTGCTCACTCCAGTATACCATCTATTACCTTGTCTTTCTGAATCAGTATTTGTCTGTCTTCTGTCGGCTCGGAGACTCACCCTTTATGTATGTTATTATGTCAGTGGTGTCATTTTGACTGCCGCATTCTCCCCCCAGAAAAGGCCAACTTAGCTGATATTACCCAATAAATCATTGTCAGTTGGACAATAAACAAGGGTGCCTTGAATAGGGCTAAATTTGGCAAATGTTTCTCAAATCAAATCCCTTATTAATAGAGGCTCCTGTCTGCCTCTTCTGAGATGATATTTGGATGAATTTTATTTACTGGATGAATTCATTAATAATATGTCTAAAATCATCCTCTCACTTAAAGTCCCCACCACCTCTTCTCTCTATTTACCTGAACTGAGAAAATAATATTTGGCCTGGTCCCTATGGAACACATTGGCCTGAAAAACAAAGCCTGATGTAGACACAAGTTAAAAAGGCAGACCCTTCCAAATACTGATTGGATGGTTAGTCAAGGTTTACATTATTGGTGGAGATAAGGAATATAAAACCTAAATTTGAGCAATCAGCAATAAACATAGGAACATTTATTGATCAACGATTACTGAAATAGCTTAATCTTTTTAGGAAATCAGTAAGATTACCTCTCAACGTGTTCTAGAGTTTGTGAATCCATAATTTGTATCCATACGTCAGTTTGGTACAGAATGACAAATCATCACCATGTCTTACACTTGGGATGGCACCCCTCTGTGTCCCTGCCTTCCATCCCACAGCACTGTGAGTTCAGAATGAGGGGCCATTACCACTGCCTTCGACCCGGCTGCTACTTTGTTACCAACATCACCACCAAGCTGCCCTGGCATGTTAAGAAACATGAGAAGGCAGAACGACGTGCAGCCAATGGTTTCAAATACTTCACCAAGAGGGAGGAGTGTGGCCGACTAGGTAAGCCTTCAGTTTAAACCAGCCACTATTTCTCTGTCTCTCTGAATAGCTCTCTCTCTCATTGGGAGATGTAAGAGTATATCAAGGGAGATGTATTGTTGTTTCCACATTGATTTTCAGTGAATGCTGAGAGCAGTGTTGGGTGTATTTCTTGAAAAATGTAATCCATACTTATTAAGTTACTTGTGTAAATACTGATTTACATAAGTAACTTAATCCTTTGGATCCTTTTAAACCGACTTTTTTTTGCAGCTAATATATTATTAATATAATTAAATAATTGTATTGTAATAAAAATATGATTGTCAAAGTGTCTATCACCTATGACATTTAAGGGTAACCAGGTTGACAAATGGCTTTGTAAAGACTACAGCCTGAATGTAGTCTTTTGCTCACCCCCAAACAGGGGCAGTACACATTTAATATTATTTCTGATATTTGTTCCAAATTATAAGAATTGGACATCACTGGTTTGCATATAGTAAAAAAGATGTAGATTTTACAATTACATTTACTTTTTTACTAACCCTAACCTTTTTCCTAACCATGATTATCTTTGCCTAGTACATAAACTGTGCTACACTGCAACAAAAAGTAAATCATGTCTGTACCTTTATTGCATTTATTTCTCAACCCAAAGGTGATCAGTAGCTTTGGCATACTGACACTGAATTCAGCAATTTGTGGTTGGCTATGTTACAAAAATAATTTTACTATGTTCCCCTAAAACAATTGCATTGACAACTCACCACAACATAACCAAGGGTTTTCTGATTAGCAAGAGGTAGTCTGTGTATAATTTAATTGTGTATAAAAAGACTGAGATCAGACGGAGAAGTTTCCTTCATTAGTTAGACTGGGGAATTCTAAACAGGAAAACGTTGTCTGAGGTTGTCACAGTAACCAAAAGGGGTTATGATTAGCAAAGGCTAAATTCGCACGGCATAAAACAAGTCTGGCTCGTACTGCACCTTTTGTGCTATGTTTTGCATAGGTGTGGGACACCTTATTTTCCCAGAAATTATATTGTTGGCACTGTAAAAAAAAAAGATTGCGTTGCTTTCTGTCAACAATTCTGTGAAATACCCAATGGAGAGCTCAAATAATAAGAGCTCAAAAAGCCTTACCTTTCAGCCTGTTTGGTTAACGTTGCGATGATACTTCTGGTTAACAGCTAACAAGACTGATGAATGGGATCAACTCTGAGGGTAGCTATTCTACATTACCCTGGAAATGAAAAAATAATAATAATTACAAGCGAATGTGCGAATTGGAGACGTTTATCCCGCTCATACCGCAATTGCCAAAAAACTACACTTGAGAACGCATTTTGATAAATTATTTCGTCTGACCTTTCTTCTAGATTTGGTGGTTAGTTCTATAACCAGGGATGCCACGTAACTCCCTACGTAGCACTAGTTCATACAGGAAACGCTACGTCTTTGTTGAACCAAATTTGAGAAACAATACACATACAATGTTATAGCATTATGTTTCTTCTGAGTAACTCACCGCCATCACATGATGCATACCAATATTATAATAGCAATACCTATGGCAATAAACAAGGTACAGTACCAATGGGTGGGTGAGTGGGTTTAACCACCGCATACAATACGACCAGCAGAATGGGAGACCGTCAGACCGAGTGCGCCAACCAATTTAAAAAGACCGCCATATTAGATTAAGAATCTTCATCTGTGGTAGGCGCGACGTCAGCTGATCCGTTGCTGAGTCAATGCCCACTAGTGTTCCCCGGCTGAACTAGCTGCGCATATCTTTCAAAAAAACTGGCACCTGGGATAATGTAAGAGGCGTAGACAGAGTCACTTTCGTCGTGACTGCAACATAGATATCAGAAATGAATGTTCATCATGAGAAATTCATGTTCATCACTCACCAAGTCTTCAGAGCTCAAAACCTGGTTCTGCAAAAACAAATCAATGATAGTTAGCAAGCTATGTTCTCATTAGACTTGTATTTACAATAAATCCAATTTTCGTTTGTGTGGTTGTTGGCCTAGTTTTGTAACTTTGTAGCAATGGCAGAGGCATGTGGCTTCCCTGGTTATGGAACCAACCACAAAATCTCGAAGAAAGGTCAGTTATTATGAATGCAAAGCACATATTGTGTCAGTATTGTTAGGTTTTTTGACATTTCCGTCTGTCATGTATATGTAAAATGAATGCCCATTCTAGAATGGACTGTTAGAAACAAGTATTTATTTTATAAGTAAAATATAACTATAGGAGTTATAAAAAGAACAGTGATTTTAGTTGACATAGTGATGTGATTTAAAAACCCAATTAAAAAGACTGCATGGGGACTTTAAAACGTAAATGGCTGTTTTTAATGTTACACTTGAATGCATATTTATATAAGGGATAAACGCACTAGGTTGTTTTATATTTTTTGTTTGTCAGAAATTAGCAATTACATACTTGCTTGTTAATTATCGTGCTTGTCTGGCATATCCTGTTTGTGTGAGCTGTGTGCTTTTCTCAGCCAACCCATCCTCATTTCCAAATTATTTTAGAAGTCGTCTCATTGTTTTGGGCTCTTCTAAAATGCTATTCTGAACACAGGAAACAAAAAGGAACAAAAGGACTGTTTTTGTCCCTTATCCTGATCAGCCTGTTGTGTTGTTTGGTTTAATAGGAAAGGGATTAGTAAACCAAGCACTCAAATCATAAAGAATTTATAGGTTTAGTGGTATCCATGGTAGAAACATTAAACTGAACATAGCCGATGATGTTATCTCGATGGCATCTCATAAAGGACCTTGATGTCACTGCGGTTCCAGTTATTGAATCAACTTTGCGTGTTTAAAGTATATGTGAGCTGTTTCTGTGTACAAAAGCTATTGATAGCACACTGCATTTTTTCATGCACTTGGTGCCATGGTTACTGACATGCTAGCACCTGCCCAGCATGTTACTCTTTCAATTATTTCTGGCTGCTTTTATATAATGATATTTGATTAAAGCACATAGGTCACAAAAAAACAAACCAACGTTTAATTTTAAATCATGAAGCAATTAGAAAATAGGTCTTTTAAAGCCAGGAAAATAATAAAAGAGTAAGAAACCTACAACAACAACATGGCATAAAAATGACAAAAATGGCTTGATTTTGAAAAATGAATTTAATATGGGAATAATTGTATATTTACTTTGGTTTGCAGGGGTGTGTGCATTATTGGCCCAAACTGCATATGAGAATGTATTTATGGAAATTCCTAATTGAATAAAAGATGTCATTGTAATAAAAGAGCTCCACAGGTTTAGTCCAAACAGCCAAGACTGGCTCAGTGTGAAACTGGAGTTATCTAATCTAATATGCCTCCTAGATGTACATTTATTTGTGTCCCAGCTATGACATAATGCGTAATCTGAACCAGAGTAGAGCTTCTTGAAAAACTGAATATTACCATGTGCGGGCTGTACACTTTAGTTAGAGGATGTCTTGGTAAGGATACTTACACTTACACATCACCCACTTTAAATCATATTTCAGTACAATGTGCCAAGCTATACCAAATTGACATGTGAGTACATCTTGTGTTTCTCTCAGTGACAAGGTCTAGAAATGCATCACCTGTAAAAACAGTGTTGTCTCTTGGCAGGCTGCAAGTACAACCAGGTGAACAGTCACTTCCATTGCATCCGTGAGGGCTGCCAGTTCTCCTTCCTGCTCAAGCATCAGATGACCTCGCACGCTCGCAAACATATGAGGAGGATGCTGGGAAAGAATTTTGACAGGGTCCCATCGCAGGTAAAGAACAAACTGATCTCATTTGATCAAGCTGTCCCCTGGCTGTGTGTGTAAAACTACGTGTTGCAAAATGGTCTGAGCAATGCGGTTGTTACAAATATGTGGAGCGTTTCTATTTTAATTATATTGTTAAGCATTGGGATACAACATACAATCAAATAGTGTGAAACGTTTTTTTAACATGGAAATCAGAAAACGACTTGACAGAACAAGACCTCGAACCAGCACCAAAAGTATGTACTCTGAAGTATCCCCCCAGTATCCTACAGGTATTTCTGTGTAAAGTTCCTCCTCCAGTTTTGCCATAAAAGCACACGTAGATTTGGGGATATGTGGGGAGTTTCCATACAAGCATCAGCAGTGATAGTTTGCATATTGAAAGTATGCAAAAATAGGCAGTTCCTCACACACCCTTGAAAATGTGACTGGCAGCTTGTGTCATAAAGATTTGTGTTTTATCATTTTCCATTGTGCTTCCTGTTCCCTCAGATGCAAGGATAATGAGTAATGCACACCTTTGATACCTGTCATAGCATGTTGCAACAGCTGAAGACGAATTACTTATTGACATGCCATGGTTTTGTTTGAGTTTTCTTCATTTAAAAAAAGTTAACTAACTTAAATGAGAGGTTCTCACAAAAATATGATGTAATTCTCAAAACAGGTACACATATTTTACATTGGAAGAATGTCTTAAGAAGTTTGTGTTTACCTACTGGAAATATGCAAAGTTCTAACGACAATACCATTGCTCAACCAATATTCCTTTGCCATGTAGTACCCTGGCTGGTGCCTGGGGAGAGGAGAACCTCTTACATGAATGGGGAAACCAGAAACAGAAAGATAAATCTATTGTTTTGTAAAGGTGAATCCGCTGTGAGGAGAATGTGTTTGCTCATAAGTAACAGCATTCTTGGGAATCAAACTATCAGCACTGGGTCATGGCTCGGTCTCTTGCTTTCCCACTTAGCAACTCTATGCCATTATCCCTTGTGATCCTGACGTATAACTGTGTGTCCCTCCCTGTCCGGTCCTCTGTAGGTGGTGTCTCATGGCCAAAGGGCAGATGACATGCAGCACTTGTCAGGCCTGGGATCGGGCCCCATGGGCAGCCAACCGGGCATGACCCCAGGCTTCTCCAGCATGATGGACGAGACGGATGACTACATGGACTACATGGGCGGGGGCAGCCCCCTGGGCCTCTCGTCCGAGTCCTCCAATCCGGATCGCAGCTGCAGCAGCACCCCGGTGGGCAACGACAGCTCCCCAGCGGGTGAGTCCAGTGGGAGGGGGAGGCTTGGATGAGTCAAGTTGGTTGAGGAGTGAGCGCTGACAGTGTGGACATGTCCTTGCACAATAAAGCATAACACAGAGTTGCTAAGAAGATGACAAGGAAAACTATGGAGTTATAAGTTATGTAATGCAGATGTTGTGTAATTGTAATGAAACGTGAATAATATACAGAGTCATGAATGTGATTGTGGAGTTAGAATGAAGCAGTGTTTTGCACCATTTGCGGTACCCCTAGGCCAAACTGAGCACAGCCATGTCAATTCATGTCCATCTCATAAAATCATTAATTTCGGGTTTAATAGTGAATTGCATTTTTTTAACTATAAACTTCATACTTTTTTAAACAGGAAGAGTGGGAAACCAATCAAAATACAACCCCCCCCCCCATTCTTATTCAGAGACCATTTATTTCAATATTATTTTTTACACTAATTTCTTAAATGATGGAAGTTTAATAGTAGATTTCCCTTTTACCTGAAAGCTATCCCTGTGGCAACAAACTTCTAGGTATAGACATTTTTCTGCTTTTCAATATCTGAGCTTGCCTTCACAAATCTAGTTTCACATTTCCGTTATTTGGTGTCAAATGTTATCCACCATTTTCATCATTGTTGCTTTGGCTGGTGTTTGGGTTTTTTGTCTTGATTCGGCTTCATTTTGTATCATTCTCTTATCTTTTCCCTTTTTACCTCCCATCCCCGTGTGTGTGAATGGGTGTGTGTGTGTGAATGGGTGTGTGTGTGTGAATGGGTCTGTGCTTGTAAATGGGTCTGTGTGTGTAAACGGGTCTACCTTTCTGTCCCTTCCTTCTCCACTTCCTGGTCATCCTGTCTCTCCAGAACCAGGCTGCCCGGTCACAGCTCCCTATACCCCTGCTGACACTAGCGCTCCTCAAAATGCACCTCCTCCACCACCACCTCCTCTGCCTGGACTCCAGTCTCAGGCTTCATCTTTCCCTCCTGCCCTCCTCCGACCTCCTCTTCCCTCGCTCCCATACCTCCTCTCTCCATCCTGTCTGTCATACTCTCTGCTCAGCACCTCTCTCGGAGCCACTCGGAGTGTTGTCATGCCAACCAACACACCAGCTTTCAGCCCCATCATTGCCACACCGTCTCCGGTTAAAAATGACGTCCCTATAGTGCAGGATGCTGCAGGTACCTATCCCAACACAACATTGCAGCTGTCAGTGTCAGTTAATGTGGAGGGAGTCCAACAGTGTGTACTTGTTCCATCCAATATGACTTCTAAAAAAAAGTGTTGTCGATGCTTGGGGAAAAGTCGCCATGCAAGTTTATGGGAAAAACATCTGGAAATAACAATGAAACGGTCAGGTTTATATGGTCTAGTGTCTAGTCTTTGTATAGCTTTTGTTTTCCATTTGAGCCATTTACTTAGTCAGGCTGTGGAAACAGCAACTTCAGTTCTGCACCTGTAGTCAAAAGGGGCAGACTTGTTTAGTTAACGGGCAACAGATCAGTTGCCTCTTATTTTAACTACGCCTCTAGGTTTATCAAGGCCCCTGATTCATGTTGAGCAGAACAGGGATCACATCATTAGCAGTGACCCCAGGAGGCTCAGCAAGGTGTGATCCCCGTCATAAACCAAAGCAGATAAGCGCGGCCGCCAAGGCCCAGAGCTCTGATACTATTTGACGACTAGAGATACCCAGTATAAATGTAATGTGTATTAGCCAAAAAATCTGTCATTTAAACCTTGAAGTAGGACCCTTCACAAAGATCTCTTTTTGGCCCAGTTTTTTGCTGTACTGTCCCATAAAATATATGTGGCTGAGTTTTATTGTTCTCTCCTCTCTGTGTAGGCAACACCATCTCCATCCCTACAGCCACCGGCGCCAAGAAACGCTTCTGGATCATCGAGGACATGTCCCCGTTCGGCAAGAGGCGCAAGACAGCTTCGTCGCGCAAAATGTTGGACGAGGGCATGATGCTGGAGGGCTTCCGTCGTTACGACCTGTATGAGGACTGCAAGGACCCCGGATGCCAGTTCTCCCTGAAGGTCACCCACTATCACTGCACCCGCGAGAACTGCGGCTACAAGTTCTGCGGCCGCACGCACATGTACAAGCATGCGCAGCACCACGACCGCGTGGACAACCTGGTCCTGGACGACTTCAAGCGTTTCAAGTCCTCCCTCAGCTGCAACTTCTCCGACTGCCAGTTCTCCGGCAACAGCACCCACTTTCACTGCCTGCGCTGCGGCTTCCGCTGCACGGACAGCACCAAGGTGACGGCCCACCGCAAGCACCACGGCAAGCAGGACGTGATCAGCGCGGCCGGCTTCTGCCAGTTTAGCTCCAGCGCTGACTGCGACGTGGCGGACTGCAAGTACAAGCTCAAGTGCTCGCACTTCCACTGCACTTACCCTGAGTGCAAGCACACCGTGGTGGGTATGTCCCAGATGGACTCCCACAAGCGCAAGCATGAGAAGCAGGAGCGTGGCGAGCTGCCATCGGTGTCCCCGCGCCAGGGGGCGGAGCCTCATACGGGGGGAGGTGTCTCCACCATGTCCCACGCCTCCATGGGCCTTCCTTCGGCCTCTCCCAGTGGCCTTTCAGGACTCTCCCACCACCACCACAACAATCACACCTCCTCCATGCTCTACCCCTCAGCCAGTGTAGCATCTGACTACAGCCTCCCCTACCCAGCCTCCTCGGTCAGTCTGGACAGCTCCCTCAACCTGGGCACCAACACCAGCAGCTCCCTGTTCTTCCTGAAGAACGCCGCTGGCCTGGGCCTCAATGACTCGCTGGACTTGAGCAAAAAGATGCAGCATCTCCACGACCCAAGCCTGACCATGGCAGCCGGGCCCAACCCCACGCCACCGCTAGGCCTGACCGCCCCTCAGGACGACACCACGGTGACATCAGGTGACCCAGAGGACGACCAGTCACTGGAGGAAGAGGCCAACGTGGAGGAAGAGGAAGATGACGAGGAGGAGGATGACGATGAGGGGGATGACGATCTGAACACTGACTCTTACGAAGATTCGATGCCAGAGCGCGAAGGCAACAGCCAGGATATTGGCGAGCGTTTCGATGCTTCCGTAAACCACACTGACACTTCCCAACTGGAAAGGCAAGAGGCCGACCCATGAAAGATACTCTTATACCGCGGAAGAAGAATCCTGTATACTATGAACAAACAAATTAAAGTGGCCTCATTTATCATGGTTAGGGACACTGCAGATGACAACGAGAAAACAACAACAAGAAGAAATGATGGCCCAAAATGATTTATTATGATGTTTACAAGATGACCAACGTTATTAATTCAATTATGCATTAAAAATGAACAGCGAAACAAACACATTAGGCCCTCTTTTACACATGGGGCAGCAATGTAAACATTTTACTACACATCAGTCGTTTTGTGTGCGTGCATGTTTGACTTTAATTTATTTTTTGTTTTTACCTTTTTTGTGTGTGGAAAAAACTATAAGGAAAAAAAGAAATCTCTCTATATACCTATATATGTAAGTGTGTGTGAACTTTGATATAAAAAGGAAATTACTTGTTCAGTCTTTAAAAGAACTGCAGGACCCTTGTCAATGAAAGGGAAAGACATCACTGTTAAATTACATTGAGGGAAAGTTCTGAAGCAGAATGTGTTCGAACAGATGATCCAGTTTCTGTAATATTATTATTATTAATAATTTTATTATTATTAATATTATTTCTACATTAAGTACAGGGGTTTGCGTTTGTGTTTTGGCTTGTACCGTTCTCTCTTCATCCTCTGTAAGGTTATTTTTTCTTTCATTATGTACATTTTCAAGTAGGTGACTAGTGTCCTCAGTCTCAACCACAGATGGGCATAGCTCTCTCAGCAAGCATTGCTCTTAGTGTATGCAGCTACCTGTGAAATGACATTAAATTTTCACTAAAACAAGCTTATGCCCTTCTAATTGTAAGAGTATCCCTTCCCCCCCTGTCGGGGAACCCTTTGAGTTTGTGTCTGGATAGTGCACTTTTATAGACAACAATAGCTATTCAAACATATTTAAAGATATTTTTGTTACCATGTGCATCATTGCATTACGATTGTGTTATACTTGCATAGTTCAATTCGACGCGTCAGCACATTGATTTAGAACTAGGCGAGAACCATCATGACTAACTAGCTGGGAGTCTGAATGAACTGAACAGAGGAAAAGACAAGTTAGCAATGAGAAATGACAGGTAGCGTCAGGGAGTGTGTTTGTTTTAAATGTGCAGACAGAAAGCCATGTGTCAATGTTGGACATTTTGTTTCCCATTTACTATGGCTGTGGTTGAGCTCCTATTGTAATGGTTTTATTTAATATTTATGTGACCTTGCAATGAAACATTTTAGGGTGTTCTAGCACTTTTTAGATTTATTTTTACCTTCTGAAAAAATATGGCATGCATCTTTTAACAGGGAATTTGCTTTAAGATTATGTTTTAGTTCACTTTGCTTTGATGCACAAATAGTTGTTAAGTGTGACAAAGAACTGTTGTTCTATGTTTTATTTAAAGTAAGGACTGATTTTATTTACTTCTGTGCTTGGAGGATTTAAATATAAAATGGGCATGCCTGAGTTATGGTGGCCTAACGACAACACTAAAAAGAATAAATTATTTAGAACATGATGACAATGCTCAGATACTGTAGTACTAAATTATCACACAAAATACATTTAGTGTAACCTATTCTCAGGTTTTCTGGGGAGTGAAAATTGTTATGATGAATTATTTCTTGAACATGGCTTCACAAAATTCACAAAATATTGTTTCGAGAAGAAAGGTTGTACAGTATTTTCTTCTGTAAAAAGACTATATGAACAAAATGCTCTTTGATGAAGAGCTTTCTTTAAAAAGAAAACGAAAAAGGAGAAATGAATAATAAAAAGTAAAAAATTGAAATAACCCCACTATAGTATACTTGTGTGAGTGTGTGATTCCGTTTTTTACCTTGACATTTTTGCATTAGAAAATTCTGTTTTCCCAAATGATGTTAAAAGTGACTACAAAAATACACTGATTTAGACCTATTAATGTCTGTTTCTGGTTTATCTATTTAGATATGGGTTTCATTCATTTTTGTGTTTGAAATGTTTGTGTGCTCTTTCTTTTACAATAACTAAACATTTTTGGTTGAAATTTTACTTTGTTGTGGGCATGCCTCTTATGGGCTGAATTGTCTCCCTGGACTCAAATGCAAGGCAGTGCATCACTTTTCATTTGTTTTTATTTCTGTTTCTTTGACAACATTTTAGAAGTAGCAACTGGGCTATTGAGCACTTGAAAAGTGTGTTTGTGTGTGTGAGTGTGTGTGTGTATCTGGGGGTTGCTTGGTGTACTGTACGTAAAAAGAAACGGAAAAAAAGAAACTCTAATTATTATAATAAATACATATGTACTGCATACAGTAGTAGTGCTTTAGCCCGCTAATGTTTGGGGTCATGAGTAATTGGGGGATTCCCTGAATACTAACACAATTTTGAGAGAGACTGTCTCAAGTACAATATGTGAAGAAAGGCATGATGGCAGAGAACTGGTTTCTCTTTGTGATAACACTGAGGGAGAATGTCTGTCCCCACAACCCCTAGCAGAGTGGTCTGTGGAAATGTTATTGTCGCCAAGTCAAAAGGCCTTGCTTCATGTTCTGTGACCTTTCCTCATTTCATTCTTCGAAATGTCTTGGTCCTTTGACATTAAACGGAAGGTTTGTCCCAAAGACATTCAAGTGATATATCTGCATTGTTGTAGATAACAAAGAATTAACAATATGTGTTGCCAGGCGCCCCAATATAGGCTTGCCTCGTCAGAGATGAACCAGTACAATTCAGTTTAAAATGAGTAGAGTCGGGTGTGAAAGGAGTTTTCTGGTGCCATCAAGATGGGTCTCTGTGTCTCTCTGAGAAAGGAAGAAACTTTTAGTTTCAGGTGTTTTTCTCTTTGGGAGCTTTGTGCTGATTTCCCTTCCTGGCTTTCAGTTGCACACAATGACCAGCGCACTGCTCTGCTGGTGTTTCCACTCCTCCATCAGCCTACAGCTGTTGCTGTGTCTCCTCCTTCTTTTCCTTGTGATGTTTCTTTAAATGACAAACGGGTAAAGGCATCACCATCTGTCAGCCAGCTGGTATCCTGTATATAATCTACGAGAAAGAAAAAATAAACATCAAAATTATATTACATAAAAACCAGACGGAAACGACCTCCAAATCCTGCATTGTCTGCTGCTGAAATGACAGATCATTTTACTGTTTTAATTAACAGTGAAAAAAATGACATGAAAACAGAAAGAAAAAATGTGAGGTTTATTTTCTCTGTTGGTGTAATAGTGTGCTTAAAAAGCAGTGTACTCCCACTGCTTGGTGGCAGGCAGAGAATAGTTGTAAAATATTTTGCACTCCAGGACTAAAAGCCATCTCTAGCTCGTTTACATTTTGGGTTTATTTCACAAGCACACAGGGAGACAAATCAGACCTTTTGTATAAAAAGTAGACTATGAAGAAAACGTCTTTTAAATTACTTGAAATTGCTACCCTCTTCAATGGTGTTCATAATTACTTTCAACTTGGATTTAGTGCTGTTTAGTCCTTCAGTGTGCTATATTTATGTTTTTTTTGCATGTCTAATGCAAGAGTTGAGCTTTTCACTCTATAAAATAAAGATGTCTTGAACAAAAAATAGATCAATGGCCTGTTTCAGTGTTGGTGTCTCTATACAGTACCTTTAGAACATGAAAGTCGATCCCACTGCACATCTTTAATGTGGGCTTTTTTTGCTGCCATGCTTGATTGTTTGATATATTTTGGGCCAATGTGAGTGGAGAACAGACATCTGTTTGTTCATGTATGTGTATGCGCAAAATTGTCTGTTCACCGGCTTGCTCTAACGTGCCAAGAACAGTGACTTTGCACAAGAGGACAGCAGCAGTGAAGAAAGGGAACAATCGGCCCTGGAAACACACTCGACAGGTGTGCAGTGAATATGTGGTCACATGATGGCTGTGAGGCAGATTAGTGCCCAAACAGATGAAGCACTCCTAAATGGCAGTTTTTATTAAGTTCACAATGCAAGGGAGGGAAAGAGGGGGGACAGAGGAAAAGCAGGTGGCCCTGTCTGTACATTCATGGAGGAAGCTATATCTTTGTACAACGAAGTCTGAAGAGTAAGGCCACTACGGAAAAGATTTATCAATATTTGACTGCCCTGGCCTCACTGTCTCTCAGTCCTGAATTCGGCACTAATGGCCTTAAAGGAACAAATGTGAAGAAATAACTACCATCTAAGAAATCTTGCACTCGCCACTGACCGTACCTTATACTGTAGCACCAGCTGCATCATACAGTCACCACCAAAATGATTGGCACCCTTGATAAAGAGTAAAAAGGCTGTATAAAATATACAACACAGGTAATGAGGTTCATAAATAATGTCCTGCGTAAAATGTATTGTCCAACCAAAATACATATTTATCTCATTTTAAATACATACAGTAGTATACATTGGTTTCACCATGTTATTTCAGTACACTAAATGTATTGACTTTTGCGAAGCAAAGTCAGGTGTGTTCCGTCACGCCATTTGTGCAGGCATAACAGAGCTGTTGTTGTCTAGTCTTGATTCTAGGGTTTGCGTTTGGAGTCTTCTGTTGGTGTCTGTTTAATATGAAGACCAAATGAGGTGTCAATTATAGTAAAGGAACCCATTATTATACTGAAAAATAATTAAAATAAACTGTATGTATGTACCATAGCCAAAACACCAGGCTTATCAAAAACAAAAGTTTGGAACATCATAGATATGGAAAGCTCTGGGACACTTATTTCAAACACAAATAACCTAGAAGGCCAAGGATGACCTCTACAATTGGTGACCAGAAAATGCTCACCATGAAACCATGAAAAAACATTCAGACAGATCAGTAGCAGTGTCTAAAGAGGATCCGGCACCTCAGATTTTGCTTCATTTGTTCCAGGCATATATTTTACCGATCCATTACCTGTCGCGCAATATTTGTCTTTTTCTGTCACTGTGTGCACGTTGCTCTATAAACCTCCTACTAAAATCGATCAGAGATCATGAAAGTTGTTTCTTCTCGAAGCCCCTTGTTGTAGCTTTTTATTGTCCACTATTTGCGGTAATGATGTGCTTCATTCGCGTCAAGTTGCTAGCTTCGTTGAGTCAAGCTGCCGGAGCTAGAAGGTGAAAAGACATGCTCACCCCCCCAACCGAGGACACATTTAACCGATTAAACCATTATCAAGACTTTGTTGGAAGCCACATCACATGGCATACCAATGCCAAGCTACAGTATATGGTTCTTGATTCTGGAAGAATATACAGTGGATATAAAAAGTCTATACACCCGTGTGAAAATGCCAGGTTCTTGTGTGGTAAAAGAATGAGACAAAGATAAATCATGTCCGAACATTTTCGACTTTTAATGCGACCTATAATGTGAACAATTCAATTGAAAAACTAACTGAAATCTTCGAGGGGGGAAAATGAAAAATAAAAACCTTACAATAAACTGGTTGAAGGTCACATATAAGGTGGAAAAAGTTCTGCCATGATTTATCTTTGTCTCATTCTTTTACATCACATGAACCTGGCATTTTAACAAGGGTGTGTAGACCTTTTATATCCACTGTAACTTGTAAATGTCGTCAACATTTATATCAGGTGTGTCTTAACCCAATGATACCTATATCTTTTTTTTCTCCAATGCTTGTCAACTGTTACGTATAACACTATTGGATACATTGCGATGTTGAACGGTAACTAGACCACGGTCAGCAGGTCTTTTGTTAACTCACTGAAATCATTCCCTTCTTATTCCCTTCACTTGTGAAGGTGTTTTTAGATGGAGCCACCATTAATCATTTATCCATTTTATATGGAGTTTTCCAACCTATGCAGATTTAATATTACTTAGAAAATTGCAATTGTTTGTTTTGATTTTTATATCCTTATTTTACGGAGTAAGTTGACTGAGAACCTACTCTCAATTACAGCAATGTCTCGACATGAATTTTATTTGTTGCTATATGTTGTAGGCTACTGATTCAACACTGCAAACACTGAATTCTTAGATTAAATAGGTGGATTCACAAATCAGAAAGTAAAAATAATACGTATATTTTTTTCCAAAAACAGCATGTAGCAATTGATAATAGAATGGAATGATATCAGTTCTTCTTGCCAACAATACCCAATAAAATCAACTGCACATCTCATTCCAGTTCGACCCCACAATGACCTGCAATTTATGGCTCCGCAACACGGATGCCAATGTTATCATTTAACCTTCACTGTATCCAACAGTCTATTTTTCCCCCTCTGGTAGGTATTTTCACTGGGAGCAATTTAGGCTGGGATTCAATCAGATCAAGCATTAACTGGCAATACCAAAACCCACCAACCTGGCGTAGTGTGACTGTGGGGGGACAATATTTTAGACACTTCCTAAAAAGCTAGGATGGGCTGTCTAATGAGACTCTGCTGTATTAGCTTCAATGCAAAGCTGGTTTCTATTGTTGTTCCAGGACAGAGAAAAGTTTTGACTGGACAGATCAGTAGCTTCCTTCTCAAAGTGTTGGGAGGGGCAAGAGGCTAGAGATGACCGGCCTTCATTTACCTTGGCAAGTGGAAACCTACCTCCGAAGGCAAAATGATATGGCTGGCATTTATATCCAGAGGCCGACTGATTGGTCTAGAAGCACATGGCAACATCTACGGGGGGACTTGCAACGTGGTGTTCTGGCACCTATTTTGAAAACAGTGTCTGAACCTCAGTTCTCAGCAGAAAATATACCTATGTACAGGTACCTTTGATCCAGAGCATCCCAAAAAATCTTCACCTTTCAGGAATTATGCGTAGATCCTTGTGGCCATTTATTAGCACCCAGAAACATGAGGCGCTGAGAGAAAACAGATGTGGAGGTCTTAGCTGGTGTGATTACACCAGTAGGTGTTTGGACATACTGCCAAATTCTCTGAAATGATGTTGGGGGACATTTATGGTAGACAAAGTAAATTCTATAGCTACAGCTCTGGTGGACATTATTGCAGTTAGCATGTCAACTGAATGCTCCTTCGAGACCTGAGACAACTGTGACATTGTGTTTTGTGACAAAACTGCAAATGTATTTGTATGATTTATTATTTATACATTTTGCAATGAAAATGTAGTGCATAAAGTTATTCTGAATTGTATTTTATATTGTTTTGACATTTATGTTAAGTAATTTCATTTGGAATTGCAAATAATTTTAGTTTAGCCCAAAGGTTTTGGTAATATCTTGTTAAAAGGTTACATTTCCCCAGGCCTATCCCCTACCTTTATACCCAAACAGAAGCAGGGCGCAAATGTAGCTGTTTCAATTAAGACTTTAAGATTTCTAGGGATGTATTATGTATCATGATATTTCAAGTTGGAAGAAGGATATTGGTGCACGGAATACAAGGTAAAATGTTCTGTTAAAAGGGAATCAAAATAAATGTACACATATGACATAAGTACATGTCTCAGAGTGGGGAATTATACCTTATTTTGGATCTGGGTGCAACAGGATTAGAGTTCCCTGTAGAGACCAAACAAACAGGATAAAAAAAAAAACATAGTATGACATTTTTTATATTTCATTATCTCAATCTCAGGAAAATGAACCCTACAGGTACACTATCTGAACTCCACCTCCACACTTACAGAATTGGAGAAACCGTTGAGAAGAGAACCTCCCCTTCTTGCCAAGACCATTAGACCTATGTAAGGGATACAGGTTCAGACATTTCTTTGAACGCCCGTTGTTACATCAGGGATATTGGGTTACTTATCCACAGTCATTGGATGTTTTGGAAGTCCAATATTTATTCTCATTGAATTGTCCATGACTTTTTTGGAAGAAGGCACGCAGGCACGTAAGCCTTAAAGCATTGTAAAGCTGTCAATCTACTCCATTGCAAGAACTGTAAATGACAAATACACAGCAATTTAAACAGAATTTTAAGGTGCTGCATATATTTCCTCCACTGTATACTGTATAGGCATAGGATGTATTAGCATGGAAGCCTTCACTAATTCATCAGTTCTCATCATTTGTAATGGTACTTTTAGAAGTGATCTACAATATTCAGTGATTGACGTGTCACTGTGGGAGTTTACATGGGTCCAAACTAAAACTTACTACAATTACAGTTATTTGAGCATGAGGAGCGCTCTTCAGTTCCTGCATTATATTCAAGCAGACCTTTCTGGGCTACCTGATATATGCTATATAAACAGGTAGGTAGGCAGAGTGTACAGACTTCTATCGTCAATAATGCACAATTTCACTAGCAGCTAATTGAAACACTTGAGCCATTTTTTATTTAAAAGGTAATCTCATCTCTTAGCGATTTCAAGGGAAGTGAGATTTGAATCACATTATTCCCCAAATGTTTTTATAAACTCCGAATGCTTTTTCCACGCTAAACCACCTACACTATTATATCACAATGTAGATTGAAGAACGAGTGATATTTAAAAAATTAATGACATGTTTGACTCCATGTTGTACCAATTACTCTAGTCAGTTTGTGTTTAGTCACTTTTGTCCTTTATTGATAGAGCCTTAGAGCCATTGGTAATCAGTATGTAAAACACATAGCCACTCCTTTTAGATATGGCTATCGTTAAAACTACTAGTTTATTTCAGAACTGGAGCCTAACCATGCTTGATAGGAATCTGTCTGCCTGGATTAAGTTATTTGTGCTAGTTAGTGTGAACATGTTGTAGAACAAATGGTGCAGTTGTTCAGAGAACTAACAACCAGATTTTGTTTAATGTTGAGAAAGCATTAATTTGCTTGTCAGAACTGTCTGCCTGGATTCAATGAATCTGAAGATAATCTGGGTAGTTAGAGTAAACATGTAGTAGAACAAACTGCTGTCGTTCATACAACTAATGACCAGACTAAGAGAAAGTTTCTTTGAATTTTTACATAGTTGTTTTTACTCTAATCACTTCATTTACATATGTTAATGCTTATGTTTTTGACATCTGTAGCAGGTTAACCACAAAGGTATAGCCTACATGGCATGTACAATACTGTATAGTGGCCTTTATGTAATCCGCTTGGCAGATGGTGAAAGAGCATGAATATGCTTGTGAAAGGGAAATTTCAATCATTGCAAAATGTTGTGTCTAATTCAGTCACGGACATTTATCTTAATTACTTACCAGGCTAAGTCGTCAGATGCTCAAAAACTAGTCCCTGCAAAAACAAGTCAAACTAATTCACACAATGTTGTCAGTTGGTTGGTTTTTGCATTTGCTGTTTGTTACATTGTAGCATGTTTCCGGTGCTTTATATTGCATTATGATTGGTTGTCCTGTATATATTGTAAACATCAAAAGTCCACACACCCTTGTTAAATATATAGCTTCAATTAATGTAAAAGATAAATTATGTCAGACCTTTGAAGATTTTGTTACAAACAACATTTAAGTGAAAAACAAATTGATGATTTCTTTGAAAAATATGAACGTAAAAAAAAAAGTTAATCAGTTGCGTAAGTGTGTAAACTCTTTATAATGGGGGTTCTAACTGTGTTTAAATTTAACCAATTCTGATTAGCCCTAATTACTGTTCATGTTGGATTTCCTTGAATGTTTCTTGGATGACTACAGCATAGTCCACAAGGAGTTACTATGGGACCTTATTATTGAAAGATGCAGAGTTGGAAAGGCATTGAAAATAATTTTGAATGCATAACATTATCATGAAACACTGGGAAGACCATCATTCAGAAGTGCAGGCAAGATGGCACCACGAGTACCAACGACAACCTCAAAGGAAATGCAGGAACTCTGGTAGGAACTGGGCACTTCCTGAACACTGCATGTATGAGGTGTGAGATAGGATGGCAAGATGGAGACCATTCATTAAAAAAAGAACATCCAAGATTGTATACGTTCTGCCAGATGACACGTTCAATCTCCCAAAACTATGTGAGGGACTTGCTGAATGATTGACCCCCCCCCCAGTCTGAAGTCCCCCAGTCTATTTTACTCTATTCATCCTTTACATATTATGTTCAGTTTTCAGGCTTGTGCACATTGAGTATTGGTAAGTACTGTAATTAGATCATAACTTATTTATTTAACCTGATTTTCAGGTTGGGTAACAATTTTCTTTAATTTAGTAACATGACACATTCTCTGGGAGTGGTGAATGTTCAAAAAAATTTCTCCTATTTAGACCATTTGAACAACAATACATTCTGTTCTCAGCTCACTAGAAAAAAAAAATGTATGCTTTATGCATGTGTACTTACAGTACTCCCCAGAAAAACCTGAAACACTGGTTAAAACTCTGGCAATAAAAATGAAACAGAAACATGAGCAATTGTCGTAATGTGTGCACTTAAAAATAAAACCCATAGAAAACACGACCAAAACCTCCACATTTAGACTTGTCAGATAGAAATGCAAAGGCATGTGAATGTTGGAAGGCTATTTCCAAAATGTAGTTTCACTTTGTTTTTTGCTTCAACATTTGAGTTGACTTTGTAGGATTTTGGAAAAAGCTCCATATAAAAGTTCCAACCTAGGATGAACCTGAGGGAGGATCTGGGCTTTGGGGGAGGCCTCTGCCGGGTGTATATTACACTAACTCACAGTCACTAACACACACAGCCTGGTTGTATTAACAACATCCCAAACTGTTTAGCCAAGTCCCAGAAGGAAGATCATTTAGTCTAACCACCCTGCACTATTCATCTCTGTTCACACACATTGCATTCAAACTTTTTAGCAAAACCCTACACCTGCTAATCTCTTTGTAAAGCACAATTGTCACCATATTGTCATTTAGAAAACATAGCTGTTCGATATACAACTAAAATCTTTGCAATTCTAACAATCTCAACACACAGTTGTTGAGGTATAGAAATAATAACCATAATTAGGGAGCAAGCAATCAGGATGTTGGCAGGAATAAAAAGGGCCACAGGTAAATTCACCTGTGTTTGGGAACAATGAAAACAGTTGAAGAGTGCTTATAAGTTCGGGGTATAAGGTTTTCATCCTGGAATTTAGCAAAATGGTCTGTGTATATTGTTCATAGAGCCTGTAATATTATGACACGGTCAAACCCAAAAAACAACAGCTGACATGACATGTCATAACCTGACGGAATGTTGTCATAACACTGACACATACTACAAATGTAGACTTATTGTGCCATATGTTATTTCAGGTATGGTTATGGCTACCTGTGGCATAACACACAGAACATACCATACCAGGCAAATCGTTCCATTACACCTTAAATTGTATGTTCATCCAGGAATTGTCAGTCAACAAAACTCTTTACACTGACAATTATAATTTACACTTACTAGAGTATTTGTGTAAATGTCTTACACAAAATGCCTTTTGTATTTTATGAAATAAAGTTTACATTTACATTTTCAAGAACCACTTTGTTTACTACAAATTAGATCTCTGCAAGCAGTGTAATGTTGGTTCAATGTGGTTTCTCTGAATCTCTCGCCTTAATAATTATACATTTTCAAACGGGGTTGGAGGAGAGGTGTTATGTTGCAGTGGGAGTATTCAGTTTAGTAAACAAGCTGTTGTACATCTCAAACACAATCCAGTAGAAAGATTAGTGTTGAGGCACATTAAACAAAGTTTTAAAAATGATGTCACTCTGTACCATAAACGTTTACAAATAGTGTGTTCTATTTGTTTTAGTTAGGCCAAAGTGTGCGCCTCACCATACATTTGTCTTACCTTTGTGTTAAACAGGACTTCACAAACAAAATAAACAACTAGTAGCGAAGAGCAACAAGAAACATGGACATCAAACAGTTTATCCGCAGTGGCAAGAAGCCATTACGTTTCAAGCAGTTCCCTTAGAAATAACAGCCATCCAATTTAACAATCTAGCAAGATAGTGACCTTAAATATAACAACCATCCAATTTAACAATCTAGCAAGACAGTGACCTTAATTACTCCTGTAAGTCGCACTGGATAAGAACATCTATTAAATGACTAACATTTTGAAATGTAAAACTGCAACACAAAGAGCTTCCAAGCAAGGAGCATTTAGCTTGAACCACCACGGCGCACTTCTCACTGACAACTGACACAGAGAAAGAGAGAACAAGAGAGAGACCCAGTTTCTTGGCAAAGGAAGAAGTTCTTAAGTGCTAAACTGTAAATTTGCTTAATTTGACGTGGGTCTGAGGGGAATGGGATTGTTTTCTTTCAGGGAAAAACCCTGGCAGATTGGCTGACAATGAGCTGCAGTGATCCAACATGGTGTATAGCTGTGTGATGATGGGTAGAACACAGGACTGGCAGCGTTTCACAGGGCCATAATATCCTCGGACTCTGGCAACAGCTTCTCCTGACTCACTGTCTGGAATGTGTATACTGTAAAAAACAGATCTGGCTGTTTCCACAGTATGAAAACCTGACTATTCAAAACCCTGTTGCATTAATCATAACATGCTAGGGCAGTTTCAGTGTCACAGCTGTGTCCTTCATTAAAAAAAATAAAAAAATCTCTGGACAACAGGTGTGCGTGATGTGTGTGCTAATCTTCTACATTATGGTTGTTGATAACAAACACTCGGCGCTCAGCAGCTCAGTTAAAATGTTGTAATTTAAGACGGAATAGGCCCTTTATCAGCAATGTGACATTTGTGGAGCGGAAGAAGGAAAGGTTGGGAAGATTGGAATGATGCTAAGAATAGAACATCATTGACTTTTGGTTTCTGTTACCAAAGGTATTTTTTTGAGTATCATGCTCCTCCCAAAGTCAGACGTTGGTTGTCCAGCAGGAGATTTTGGGATTATTTTTTCACTTGCTTGGCTTCTCTACACAGGTTCAAAAATAAGGATTGTATTTCATAGCGGCAATGGGAGCCAATTTTGTAGGACAAGGTCGGTAAAATTCCCATCCTATTCTGGAAATCCAGCTCCACCCATCAGCACTTGTGAGTTTGAGAGGAGTTCAGGCCTCCTGAAATTGTGACGTCCAAAACAAGTTATTCAACAACTACGATGAGGGAGCAAATGGATGTTGAGTAAGACATTGTGATTAAAAACTGCATCAGCTAACTACATTTAATACAGGCATATTACATGTGAAATATATTATTAGGTGTCTGGAGCAATATGAGTTTAACCCTAGTCCAGCTGTTCCTAACCATTCCAGGGATCAAAGGTTTATGAGGAACAGGCTCTCATTTATTTTATCATAAACATAATTAGTGTCTATTTATAATGGAAAGTAACAGATAAACACATTATAAACAATATACATTTAAAAAATCTAAATATACCTTATTTTAAACTGCTGTAATTCTTTAAATATTAAATATATGTTTTACAAACATTTGTAGACCAGATGTTGAAAACCAATTCTCAAGACTACAAATGGGATGGTAGGAAATCTAGCATTTAGACTGTCCAACTATGAACCAAAAGGTTGCTAGAACTTTCTCACTAGACCATATACCCTTAACCATCAATTGAGACTGCAAATTTACTGGAAGCAGTAGTTTGGGTTTAACAGGTTACTGCTGTGCATATTTATTACCTATATGCAGAACATACTCTCTGACATGTTACCATCACCGTGCATTGGTTGAAAAGCACCATGAAGAGGGACTTTATATTACTCCCCTCTTGTTCCCCTGCTTTCTTCCATCCCTCTCCTCCTCCCTCCTCCTGGTGCCCGGCCGCTGGTTCTCGTCAGGCGCTCCGGTCAGGCGCTCCGGTCAGGCCTGGTGATTAGTCTCATTTGTGAAGACATTGGTGAGAGTCGCACCTGTTGCCCGTGTGCTGCCTGCAGCCCCGGCTCCTCCACACACTGACAAACACACTCGTGGATAATCCATTCTCCTCACAATAGCACCGCCGCTTCTCTCCGCTAGTGCGGGACAAGGGTGATTTTTCTCCCCACTCTCCACCGTCTCAACCTTGTGTTCTCATATCAGCCAAACTCCTGATGCCTCATTACTAGGCCATTCATAATTATTGCCAGCAGTATCCCTCACTTCCAGGGGCTTTCAGTGCTTGAAAGATTTATCGGACTCTTTTACAGCACTGCTATTGTTTTTCCTCTCTCTTCTGCCACTCTGGCTTCAGCGTTGACACCTTCACCTACCTGCCAATAAGGCAATGAAAGCTTTCCGCCTAGTTCATATACAACATCCCCATAGCTCCCCCACATGACAACTCTAGCGGTATATGGTGTGTTCCATTTAGATTTGACACAGTGCCAGGAGGAAAATCAAGTGACACGGGCCACACAGAGGGTGGGAAATGTGATCCCACTCAATTGTGGAGAGTTTATATAACGAGTGATGACAAAGTGCTTTATGACTTTGCAGTGTTTGTTGGGCTCCGGCTGCAATCGAGGCCTTATTCAGACGGGCCCCTAGTGACCTTGGCTTGTCAAGCGTTCTCATTTCCACCAGGAAGAAGCCTGTGTTCAGCTGCTATTGAGGACTGTTGTGCTGCTTTAAGCTGGACAGCAGTGGTTACAGTACAAAGGACTTCTGGAGGTTATCTGGGCTCCACCCTCACTTCCACACGCCCTTTCACTTTGAAACACTATTTACTATCTGCATCTGCCTGAGTGGGAGGAAGCTTTTGGATCATTTCAATGATTTCAAGGACTGTACTGAATGTAACCCTACCATTCCCAGAAACAGCTTTCTTTATACAGTATATGGATTTATCTGCTTGCACTGCCCTCAAACTTGGCCTAACATTGAAGCAAAGCATGTGAGTTGAGTTAATGTGTGAAGTTAGCTTTCCATAGATACAGTGCCTTGCAAAATTATTCAAACCCCCGACAAATTCTCTTATTCACTGTTTCACAAATGGAACAGCTTCAGATTGGTTGGACAATGCTTGTGGCCACATATTCTCAGTCTGATTGAGATCAGGGCTTTGACTGGGAAACTGTAGGACATTCACCTTTTTATTCTTGACCCATTCCAATGTTGCTTCAGTTCTTAATACAACATTTGACACTATGCAAGTACATTATTTTCTATCAAAACATACAAGTTACAAGCTGTAGTTGACAGAGATAATTGTGCCAAGGAGGTAGCGGCAATAGGGGAGAGGTTGTTGTAGAGTTATTTATTTATTTTAGACTCTCTTTGGAATGGTAGGGTTTTAGTAGTTTTCTGAAAGTGGGCAGGAACCACGGGTTGTGGAATTCTATCCGTGCCTCAGAGGACAGTACAGCACTGGTGTAATGGTTGGGGGGAGGATTTCAGACAGGGTTGTCTGGTATTTTTTGAACTGTTGGGACTTCTTGTTGTGGATCGGGTGCCTGCAAACTCAATTGTGGTGGTCGACTGGAGAGAGTGCAGGCGATTACTTCCTGGTTGAGCGAGCAGTGTGATAAGAGAATGACGCCTTGGAGAGACGCATCAGAGGTCACGTCTCAATCTTCATATGTCTCAGGCCTGCTGAGACTTGTTGCCATTCTTGAGTGTCTGGTTAAACCAGACATTTGCGCATGCACTACCTATAAACAAATGTAGGCCTATAAAAGCACATTTGGAATGTCTGATAGTAAGCTACTAATGACCTTAATTCCCCTCCAAAGCTGAGGTGTTTCCAAAAGCAAATGTTCATTATCTCACAAAGAATGTGGGACATTTTAAATCCATTGCAATGTGTATAATACATCTTTCCAAATGTTGGCCTGCAGTCCCTGCAATTAAGCCAGTGGCTGCTGTGGTGAACTTTACTGGACAACTTCCATATTGAGTACATCACCGGTTCTTCCTGTTGGAGCTTTGGCTTTCAGGAAAGAGAATAGAGCTGTGGACAAATTTGCCTAAGAAATGTTGGGAAATGTACTTGTATACATATTGTTGTTGGAGAAAAAGATTTGCCTTAGTTTTGTCACCTCTAATTGCACAGTTCATTTGTAAGTCAACATGACATATTTCAGTTTCCCTGTGTTAAAGACACAGTGAAAAAAGCCTCTTGGTGTGCGTTATATAGTGTTCTTATGACTTGTGGTAGGCTATAGATGAAAGCTCTTGATAGATAAATTGGTATGCAACTTAATATGATGTACTGTGGTTGCAACCTGGTCTCAGGGTACTATGTGGAATATTTTACGTAAATCTTTGACAGCCAAATTCATAGGAAAAATTACGTTAGGTGAAGTAACGTTAGAGTAATAATCCAGACAAAAAAGGAAAAGGCTGTGTTTTGAACCCGGGTCCATCAGCTCTCCAGATGGGTACACTACCCACTGCTCCAAAAATAGGAACATCCAAATAGGGGCAGCAAGTAGTGGTTTTACAACGTCAATATGTTACAAGTGATTTCTTTTTTAACCCAAACCCTAACCTTAACCCCAGCGCTTTGATACTTAAACTTAATCCAAACCCTAACCTTAACCCCAGTCCTGTGATACCTAACCCTAACCAAATCTTAACCTAATTGTTTTTGTTTTCAAACCTTACCCCAAACCTTAACCCTAACCTTAACCCCAGTGCTGTGATACCTAACCCTAACCAAATCTTAACCTAATCTTTTTTGTTTTCTAACCTTAACCTCAACCCCAGTGCTGTGATACCTAACGTTAACCTAACTGTAACATTAAAATGCATTAAAAGGCCATTACTCCTCCTCCCAAATCCTTAATCCCTGTGTGGTGCAGTGGGTAGGGTGCCAGTTTGAAACACAGCTTGGACATTTTGTTAAAATGTTTTAAGTATGATATGTTTTCCTATCATTTGTAACATATGATACGTTTGTCTGGCGTTGGTAACATATTATACAGCGGGGAGAACGAGTATTTGATATTGCAGGTTTTCCCACTTACAAAGCATGTAGAGGTCGGTAATTTTTATCATAAGTACTCTTCAACTGTAAGTGACGGAATCTAAAACAAAAATCCAGAATATCACATTGTATGATTTTTAAGTACTTAATTTGCACTTTATTGCATGACATAAGTATTTGATACATCTGAAAAGCAGAACTTAATATTTGGTACAGAAACCTTTGTTTGCAATTACAGAGATCATACATTTCCCTGTAGTTCTTGACCAGGTTTGCACACACTGCAGCAGGGATTTTGGTCCATTCCTCCATACAGACCTTCTCCAGATCCTTCAGTTTTCGGGGTTGTCGCTGGGCAATATGGACTTTCAGCTCCCTCCAAAGATTTTCTATTGGGTTCAGGTCTGGAGACTGGCTAGGCCACTCCAGGACCTTGAGATGCTTCTTACTCCTTAGTAGCCTTGGCTGTGTGTTTCGGGTCATTGTCATGCTGGAAGACCCAGCCACGACCCATCTTCAATGCTCTTAATGAGGGAAGGGAAGATCTCGCGATGCATGGCCCCATCCATCCTCCCCTCAATACGGTGCAGTCGTCCTGTCCCCTTTGCAGAAAAGCATCCCCAAAGAATTATGTTTCCACCTCCATGCTTCATGGTGGGGATGGTGTTCTTGGGGTTATACTCATCCTTCTTCTTCCTCCAAACACAGCAAGTGGAGTTTAGATCAAAAGGCTACATTTTTGTCTCATCAGACCACATGACCTTCTCCCATTCCTCATCTGGATCATCCAGATGGTCATTGGCAAACTTCAGACGGGCCTGGACATGCGCTGGGTTGAGCAGGGTCCTTGCGTGCACTGCAGGATTTTAATCCATGACGGCGTAGTGTGTAACTAATGGTTATCTTTGAGACTGTGGTCCCAGCTCTCTTCAGGTCATTGACCAGGTCCTACCGTGTAGTTCTGGGCTGATCCCTCACCTTCCTCATGATCATTGATGCCCCACGAAATGAGATCTTGCATGGAGCCCCAGACCAAGGGAGATTGACCGTCATCATGAACTTCTTCCATTTTCTAATAATTGCGCCAACAGTTGTTGCCTTCTCACCAAGCTGCTTGCCTATTGTCCTGTAGCTCATCCCAGCCTTGTGCATGTCTACAATTTTAGCCCTGATGTCCTCACACAGCTCTCTGGTCTTGGCCATTGTGGATGGTTGGAGTCTGTTTGAGTGTGTGGACAGGTGTATTTTATACAGGTAACGAGTTCAAACAGGTGCAGTTAATACAGGTAATGAGTGGAGAACAGGAGGGCTTCTTAAAGAAAAACGAACAGGTCTGTTAGAGCCGAAATTCTTACTGGTTGGTAGGTGATCAAATAATTATGTCATGCAATAAAATGCAAATTAATTATTTAAAAATCATACAATTTGATTGTCTTGATTTTTTTTAGATTCTGTCTCTCACAGCTGAAGTGTACTTATGATAAAAATTACCGACCTCCATGTGCTTTGTAAGAAGGAAAACCTGCAAAATCGGCAGTGTATCAAATACTTGTTCTCCCCATTGTAGATTTTAATAGCATTCGTAACATATGTTACGTTTTAGCCGATTGGTAATGTATTATACATTTTGGTAGCGCATTATAATGTAACCTAACGTAACATATCATACAAAATTGGGTGCCATGGATTCACGTAAAATGGTGTACATAGTCCCCTGAGGGCAGGTTGGTAATTCAGGCAAGCAAAAAGTTCAGACTTGCTTGACATTAATGGTCATGCCATTGTAATATAAGACACACCGCTCCCCCTTTCATCTTAAATATTCAGTGGACCAGTCTAGGCGGTAAAGAGGGAAGCCAACAACACATATTGATTTCAGAATTTCTCCATGTATCTGTAAAGCATAGCCTATTTCAACTCTTCAGGTCCCATTGATAGGCTAGTCTTGGGCATATGTCTAATTTATTTGTAATTAATTAGCTGTTTACCAGTAGTAAAAGTTGTAGCTGTGCTTTGTTTACTCACTTGCCATCTAGTCATGTTTTAGTGACTCTTGATAAATCAGCAACCACATACAGTTAGGTCTGTTTGTTTTGTTTTGTTGTTTTGGCTGTTTACCAAAATATATTCAAGTCATCAAATAAGCAGGTACAAGCTCTGTAGTTGATTCCAGGTGTGGCATTCGCATTTGGAAGCTGTTGCTGTGAACCCATAACATGCAGTCAAAGAAACATTCAATGCAAGTGAAACAGGCCATCCTTAGGCTGCAAAATAAAATCATCAGCAGGAACATTAGTAGTGGCCAAATCAACAGTTTGGTACATTCTGAGAAAAAAATAAAGCACTGGTGAGCTCTGCAACACATAAGGCCTGGACATCCACAGAAGACAACAGTGGTGGATGATTGTAGGATCCTTAACATGGTAAAGAAAAACCCCTTCACAACATCCAGCCAAGTGGAGAACACTGTCCAGGAGGTAGGCATATCATTATGACTTCACAAGAGCAAATATACCACGAGGGTTCACCACAAGATGCAAACCATTCATAAGCCTCAGTATAGAAACATCTAAAAAAAAAAAAAAAAACAGCCCAGATCTGGAACAGCATTTTTTGGACAGATTAAACTAAGATCAACCTGTATCAGAATGATGGGAAGAAAAAAGAATGGAGAAGGCTTGGAACGACAGTGTGATGGCATGGCCATGCATGGCTTCCAGAGGCACTGGGTCACTAGTGTTTATTGGTGATGTGACAGAAGACAGAAGCAGCTGAATTAATTCAGAAGTATATAGGGATATATTGTCTGCTCAGATGTAGCCAAATTCTGTGAAGTTGATTGGATGGTGCTTCACTTTACAGATGGACAATGAAACATACTGCAAAAGCAATCCAGGGGTTAAAGGCAAAGTAGAGGAATCCTCTGCAATGGTTGAGTCAATGACCTGATCTCAACCCAATCAAGTATTCATTTCACTTGATAAAGACAAAACTTGAGGCAGAAAGACCCACAAACAAACAAAATCAAAACTAAAGTAGGCAACCCAGCGTTTGGTGATGTCCATGCGTTCCAAGACTTCAAGCAGTCATTGCCTACAAAAGATTCTCAACAAAGTATTAAAAATGTTTCATTTATCATTGTGTTAATTTGTCCAATTACATTTGAGCCACCGTTTTGCAAATCATTGCAATTCCTAAACCTTTAATACAGTATTTTTGTTCAACTCCATGAACTTAAACTGAAAGTCTGCACTTCAATTGCATCTCGGTTGTTTAATTTCAAATCCATTGTGGTGAGTACAGAACCAAAATTATAAAAATTGTGTCAATGTCCAAATATTTCCGCACCTAACTGTATGTCAACTGTAGGTTATCTTCCCTCTCGCCAATGTAATTTTGGGTACTGAGTTCATGGGAACACTGGTTTACTCATCTTCCCCTTTTTCTGTCCCTAAATGTGTGAATCACAGCATGTTGCCATGCACAACATAAGTAACTGACAAAATCATTTTGTGCCCGGTTTTGCACCCTCTGGGGCTGGCACTGGGAGAGAATTCTGAGGGCTGTTCTTTGCTTTGTCTCACAGTGTGGTTGCTGGTCTGGTGGTTTGGAGCTACGATTGGCAAATTGGGTGGAGCAATTTCCAGCCAGGTTGGCTGTCTGTGGGATCTTTTGTTATGTTGGTGATCTAGATTCGGCTTCACAAACTCCTTTGATGGCTACTTACAGCATACCTGGTCATCCCTGTCCAAAGTGCACCTGGTTGTACCGCTGATGCAGATTCTGTCAAAAGACTCCTGCTGTCGCTGTTTGCCTCATTTCCCTAATATAGTGTGTTTAGGTGTTCGCGTGATAAGTGAACATTACCCAAGAAGTGGTTATTTCAGTCAGAACTGTATGCTTCCATGTTGTGTCAGCAATTAGTTGGGACATAACATGCTCTGAAAGGGATATTTGCACTGTATACCTAATTTTCCACTTACCTTTAGTGGTGACGCCTAATCCAGACAGTAGTTTTTGTCAAAATTCACAGTTTAATCCATATTTCAGTATGTGTAGCCACACTGAGCCTGTGTAGACAAGCAAGAGACATGCCCACTTTATTTTTGTCAGTAAAGGGAACAATTCTGAACATATCACGGTATCTAGTCCATTTTCTTCAAATGCAGAAATAGTGATGTTTGGAGAAAAAAACTTTAACAAAGTGTTATACTATAACAAATAGTTTATAACAAATAAACACTATAACAAATAGTTTTTATCTTAAAAATGTGTATGTATAAATCATGTTTAGCAGTGAGACTGCTGCAGTATACATCTCAGAAATGGAACTTCAACCAGAACTAATGTTTGGACAAGTGGAATATTAGGTCAAACATGTTAAAAACCCAAATACATATTTAGCATACAACCAAATCAGACTGATTTACACTAGGGTGTGCTTACATTTTTATTCATTTACTGCCCCCTTTGGGAATCAAACACGTAACCCTGACATTGTTGCTCTACAAACTGAGCTACCAGGACAATTCATAGAACAGACTTATCCCTTTCGACAAATGCAATTTAGCTGATACACAATTCCAAATTAAATTTAAGTGATTATTTTACTTCTAATTGCTACCAAAAACATGGTGACCAGTCTACCAACCATTCAATTGTAAAATTAAATGGTAAAATCTATTTATAATCGGTATTGACAGGACAGTAGGAAGTCCTGGGAGACAAAGAGGATGAGCACAGACAGTTCAGCTGTGCCAAAGCTCAAACTCTCGTCACTAGGGGCCATAACCGAATCTGGAGTTAAGAGCTTAGACCACCACACCAGACCACCACACCTGACCACCACACCTGACTCCGGCACTATATTTCTATGATTTCATTGACCTTTGTTAGTGGAACACCCCCCTTGAGAACATGAAAAGTTCCAACACAGGCAAATAAAATTTCAAAAACAAGCGCACAGCCAGTCATCAGAAACAACCTCCTTCCTCCTTTAGCAAATCCTCCATCTATGCTTTCAATTAAGTTGACGGCAAGAAGCACTAATTTCTTCGCCCTAAACCATATGCGACAAGCTTAGGCCTGTTTAAGCCCATTCAATGCAGCTCAGCTTCGGTGTACTCTCAGCTTTCCCACAGCAAAGTTACAATGTAACGACTGAGGTTGGGTCCACAAGATACATGGGGAAGATGTTCTCTGAGATGTGTGGTTTGTAGTCTAAGCTGATTAAGCCCATGCCTATTCTGGAAAAAGATTCTGATGTTTTCTCTCTCCTTGCCTGCTTTGAGCTCACCATTGTTTCAACTTGCTATTTTCTAAGGCAAAAGCTATTTGCAAAAGGAAGAAGTGTTTAGGTAGCCTTCTCTATAACAAATTTACTGGCGATATATACAATCAGAAGCTATTTCATTACAAGACGTGGTGGTTAGGCGTGTATAGGATTGTTCCTTGTATAGAAACTGGAAAGATGTATTATTCTCTATCAGAATGGATATAAAACACAGAGCAGTTAATCAGTGATGGCCCAGCCATTAGGGCATTCGGTTGGTGCCCCACTTTTGTTGTGTCAATAGTCTTTGTTAAAAACAAGCTTTTTAGTTACCTACTAATCTGTAAACAGCAGCTCTGGTAATTGTGCAGGTCGCTCGCATTGAATGTGCCTGTGAGGGAGGGCGGCACCAACGTGATACTAGAGATTTCATAACATGCCTTTTTACAGCATAGTGTATGGAGGGGTGGAAATGAATGACAGGGTCCATAGCCAATGGAGCAGGTGCAACCCAACTATGACCTTAATGAACACGGTGGGTTTGCCAGTCGTCTGTATCCCATGATCTTCCTGCTGCTTTGACTGGGTGTTTTGTATTCTCGAGAATAGATCTCTATATCGGGTATTGCCTAGATGGCACCAACGAGCAAGTAATATAGTAACTCAGTATCTGTCATCATGACGAATCCACAGGGCTAGAAAATAATAGATTGGACAAGGGCACACAGTACATCTGCATCAAACAAGCTGCAGCATGAAATTACAAAGGACAAGGAAAGCATTATATGCATAACTTAAAACATTTAAATAAACTGGATATAAAGTAGAGAAAACATGGCTATGTGGCTGCATACTTTTGGAATACTCATCAAATCTTACCAAACCACCCTGCTCAAAAAATGAAGGGAACACCTAAATCACACATTGGGTCTTGATGAATTGCATATATGAAAGATCAAAATCTTTACTATACATTGTGTAATTTGTTGAGAACAAAATCACGTAACAACGGTCAATGAGAACCAAAATCACCAACCGATAAGAGGACTGAATTCAAACTCACACCGAAAATGAAAGTTAACAATTAAAATCACAGGCTGTTCCAACTTGCGTGAACTTCATCACGGCAACTCAATATGACTCAACATCTGGGCATGCTCCTGATGAGACAGTGGATGGTGTCCTGGGTGATCTCCTCCAAGACCTGGATCAGGGCATCAAGGAGCTCCGGGACAGTCTGTAGGGCTACTTGGCGGTGTCGGATGCACCGATACATAAAATCTAAGAGGTTCTCAATTGGATTCAAGTCTGGGGAACGTGAGTGCCAGTCAATGGCATCAATGCCTTCATCATCCAGGAACTGCCACATGAGGCCAGGCATTGCCCTGCACCAGGAGGAACCCAGGGCCCACTGTACCAGGGTCAGAGGATTTCATCCGGGTACCTAACAGCAGTCAGGGTACCGTTGGCTAGCGTGTGGAGGCCTGTGCGACCTTCCAAGGATCTGCCTCCCCAGACCATCACTGATCCACCGCCAAACTGGTTATGCTGGATGGTGCTGCAGGCAACATAATTCACCACGGTGTCTCCAGATTCTTTCACGTTTTTCACATGCTCAGTGTGAACCTGCTCTGCTCTGTGAAGAGAACCGGGCCCGGATGGCGGGCCTTCCAACTCTGGTGAATGCCTATCGAGCTGCACTGTGCTGGACTGCAAGCACAGGTCCCACTAGAGGACGTCAGGCCCTCATGCCACCCTCATGGAGTCTGTTTCTGACAGTTTGGTCAGAAACAAGCACACCAGTAGCCCGCTGGAGGTCATTTTATAGGGCTCTGGCAGTGCTCCTCCTTGCCCAAAGGAGCAGATACTGTTCCTGCTGCTGGGTTGATGCCCTTCTACAACCCTGACCAACTATCCTCGTGTAACGGCCCGTCTAGGGCTGTTTTAGGCAGTTTGGAAATCTGGACATTCTAAGTAATGAAAGACTACCTGGAAAAAGTGCAAACTTGACTGTAATCTGTTCGATATTCCACAGACATTAATTTAGGCATTAAACATGGGAATTCTGAACTCAACGCTGTATAATGCTAGAATACCAAGCCAGTTTGCAATTAACTGGTTAGCTAATAAAGCTCAACAAAACCTAATACAGCTCAACATAGCCTAATAAAGCTTAACATAGCCTTGTCCGTGCTGTGCCACTAGCTTTCTGTAGAAGTGTTTGTTTACTTGGTTAGTTAACCCACAGCCAGTATAGGCTAGAAAAACTGGAATTACTAAACAAATGTTGTAGCTAGCTTGTTGTTATATAGTTAGCTCCTAAGGCTATCTTGTAAATACATTGTTTTTGCTATTCCCCTTGTATGCTGAGCTACAGGGTGTTGGACAGAGATCAGCAAATTAAAACCGGTGGCCATTTTCAAGTTCCACTCTGAGTCTGTGAAATCAGACAGTTCGACAGAGAGCAAGCTGGTGGATGAGATTAGACATGGCTGATGAACGGGCCAGAGATGGATGGTGTCAAGTCTTCTTTCAGTCTGATGTTGCCTCTGGCCTGAGATCAGTTTAGTCAATCTAACTCTAGCCTCTGTCAGTAGGATTAGACAACATACCTTGCCCTGAATCAGGAAACAATCAGTCATCCATCCGTCCTTCTGCAAACAGCCTCCACAAGCAGCAGTTATGCTATGTGTGTGTGTGTGTGTGTGTGTGTGTGTATCTGTGTCAGTGTGTGCGTATCTGTGTCAGTGTGTGCATGGATGAATGCTTGCAGCAGGCAGGACCACAAAATCCACCTTACAGACCAGGCTGGTAAGGGCTAACAACCCTAGCATTGATCCATGCAGACACTCAGCCCTCTAACCTGCTGAGTGCTCAGTTCCAGAGAACAATAGAGTTCAGGGGGGCGTCGATACAGTATCCTATTGAGTACTCTCCGTTTAGCAGCAAGATTGATTAGGTTAAGCCTTCTAATAGGGAGCCAACCAGTGTCAAAACCAAGGTGTTGCCTCGGTCAACATATACAGAATTCCTCAGTCTGAAACTCTAGTGTCACTGTGGATTCAAGCCCCTTCACAGCTTTTCTGCCACCAAGTTATGTGGTGCTGGAAAATAACTTCTTTTGAAATTAGACGCCAACGGGGGCTGAAAGTGGTGGCTGATGGATGGGCAGATGACCGTTTCGGATGAAGATGAGAAATGAAGATTAGGATAGGTGAGGGATTTCCTGGGGGCATGTCCCAAATGGTACCCTGTCCCCTACAGAGTTTTTGGGCTCAGGTCAAAGGTAGTGCACTATGCGAGAAAAACGGGTGGCATTTGGAATGCCCCCAGGAAAGGCAAGGACTTTCTGGGCCAAGAATGCACTGCAAGTCCCATAAGACACTAAATGATGTACAAGTGCATTTATTACAGTAGGGCTCTATAAATCTAAGGTTGGCCAGAACCCCAGGGGGAGGTTAATGGATTACAAAGAGATGCTGCATTGAACCTCCAATGAGTTTATACACCTCATCAATATGCGAAATGTTATTGATTATTCAGACCTTAACAGACAAATCAAATTCATAAACTTGATAATGTACTGGAATATTCGTATTGCTTGTTTGAACACTCACTTTTTTATGGTTACTATGTAGAATTTGGGTAAAAATATTTTGTATTTATACACAGTGAAAGGAAATCTCTTCCCTAGTATGTAATGTAACACAATAAAAAAAAACAGCTAAGAACTTAGCCAATCACAAAAAACTCTGAAATGATGGCTAAATACCCTTTTCATATGTTTTAGCATTTCATGTATATCCATATTAATGTCACTGATAAAACATACAGTGCAGTTTTCATAATAACATTGTTTGTCAGTAGGGGTGCAACATAACAGAACAGAAGCACTCATTTAGACAAAGACGTCCAACCTGTTTGCATTCCAGAGTACTGTAAGCATGAAGTAATTTGTGTAAAATTGACATTACCTTGAACAACATGTTTTGTACAAACAAGGCCCTGTTTTATCAGTTATAGGAAAATGTATTACCTCGGTCGAAATGAAGTTATGTTTTTGTATTTATTAATTTGCAGTAAAAAAGTTAATGCTACAAGACAACAAGGGCCCGAATAGTCCCATACCTAAAAACATCTAAATTATATATTACTTTATTTTAATAGCAAGACATTTATATCCTTTTTCCATCTAAAGTTTATGAATTATTGTTTAAGAAAGTTTGAAACAGCTTGCCAATGCATTTTTTGAAGTCTAATAAAACAGCATGGGTACTATTATAGGTCAAAGTTGTGAGCTGAAAACCATGATACAATACAGTAGGTATTTTGGTGCTCATGTGAATTTCCTTTCATACTCAACTTGAGACAAACATACACAACGTCACACATACAAATAGTTTTTTTCCCCCATGCTTATTTTCTATTAAAGGTGTATTATACAGCATTTTCACAGGTAAAACCAGAAGTATATTGTTGACAGAACTAATGTAACCTTTAATTTGGCCTCAGTAAGAAGTCTGGGCCTTAATGGCACACATAGAGTTCTTGCATAATTGGAAGCGTTGCTGGTTTAAACCTTGGTCTCTTGGCTGCTGTACTCAAATAGCCGTAACCAGTTTTGAACCACCTATTAAAGTATCTGTACAATTTATCATGGATATACAAAAGTAATTGTCTGCAGTTGTCCAAATGCAAATAGCTTAATTTATTGTGACATTTGTACATTGTAAAATATGACAAAATTCAGAGGGGAGGGAGGTGATGACAGATGAGGAAGAGATATGAGAGGGGACTGAGTAAGGAAGGACAGAGAGTGGAGGGGGATAAAGGAGAGATAGAAGGGGCAGTGAGTGAGGGGAAAGTGGGGAAGGGAGAATTGGGAAGCGGTTGAAGGAATGATAGAAAATGTAGGAGGAGGGACCTGGAGAGGGGAGATAGTGAGGGGGAGAAGGAAAGAGGAGTGAGAGTTTGAGGACAAGAGAGAATGATAGGAGACAGAGGGAAGGAGGAGACAGAATGATAGGAGACAGAGGGAAGGAGGAGAGAGAATGATAGGAGACAGAGGTAAGGAGGAGAGAGAATGATAGGAGACAGAGGTAAGGAGGAGAGAGAATGATAGGAGACAGAGGTAAGGAGGAGAGAGAATGATAGGAGACAGAGGTAAGGAGGAGAGAGAATGATAGGAAACAGAGGGAAGGAGGAGAGAGAATGATAGGAGACAGAGGGAAGGAGGAGAGAGAATGATAGGAGACAGAGGGAAGGAGGAGAGAGAATGATTGGAGACAGAGGGAAGGAGGAGAGAGAATGATAGGAGACAGAGGGAAGGAGGAGAGAGAATGATAGGAGACAAAGGGAAGGAAGAGACAGAATGATAGGAGACAAAGGGAAGGAGGAGCCAGAATGATAGGAGACAAAGGGAAGGAGGAGACAGAATGATAGGAGACAGAGGGAAGGAGGAGAGAGAATGATAGGAGACAGAGGGAAGGAGGAGACAGAATGATAGGAGACAGAGGGAAGGAGGAGACAGAATGATAGGAGACAAAGGGAAGGAGGAGAGAGAATCAACAGAGAGATAATTTATATATGGCAATATTTAGTCTGTAAAGAGAAGCGAGGAGAGACGCAGAGTTTTGAAAGGAGAGATGCTAGAGCAGAGGGAGCAGCTGAATTTGGATAGAGGAGAAAGAGGTAGGTGGTGGAAGAGAGGAGAAGGAGGATACGGGGAGGTAGGACATTCTTTAAAATGGACAATTACACACAAAGGTCAACAAAAAGTTAACTTCAACCCAAACCCTCCTCTTTCTTGCCAACTCTGGGATTTGATCTAACAAACTTTGTGTTAGTAGTCAGATTATTTATACGCTCTGCTATCAGCCACCCACCCCTGTTCAGAAGGTGGAGAAGGAAGTTACTCTGTTGTTGTTGCTGCCATGACTGGAGGGGCAAACAACAGAAACTGCCAGGGGTACAATATGTGAGTATAATTCACACCATCACCAAACCACACCCTCAACACCCAAATCTAGTTATTTAAACGAGAAGCAGATTAACACAAGGACTTTTAGTGTTCAGCAACATTTCTGTTTAAATTAAATTAGGATAGTCTTTGTTAATATACCAAATAAATGGGGCCAGCATTCTTACAAGATTGGCTAATTTGGAAATGACCATGAAACGATAAGGACTCTATATTGGATTTGATGAAGGTAAGTGTCCATGAGAATAACTTGTGATAAGCCAAATTTATTACAATTATATACACATGTTCCATATCCGAAGTTCTTATCCGCACAGTTAGAAGCTGGGTACATTGTATACACAGATAAACTACAGTGAATGTGCAACATTTCTGTCACAATATTATCAAGTGGTCTTCATTCTCAGACAAATGTATGAATCAGAATGTCAGATTAAATCAAATACAACAGCAAACCAAAAACATATCTCATAACGGTATTATACTTTAGATGTTTTAGTACATATTCTGTTCTTAAAATACAAAGGTCTTCAGTTGGCGGAGTACGGCTAAACAAGGTCAACATCCACTACTATTGAAAGACAAAGGTCTTCAGTTGGCGCAGTACGGCTAAACAAGGTCAACCATTATTGCGCTACTTGGGAGGTCCTTGAATGTTAAAATGACACAACAGAGCTCATACACTGGACCCTTTTTCCTCTCTTTTCATCTTATCAGCTGGGAAGTGAGTAATTTAATATGGTACCTTCCGTTTCAATCACCCCCCCCCACCCCCCTTCAGAGCCAGATTCACGCGAAAAAAGACCCACCAGAACACTCAAAAATCCATGGCAACAACCACTGTCTAACACGGTTTAATGACAGAATATTGGCTCTGCTTTAGTGTAAAAGATTAGTCACTGTAGGAGGCCTATATAATTTGGACCGGAGGGTTTGTCATGAAATAATATAATACAACAGGGCTTTCACGATTAGATTTTAACTTTTAGCCTCCTTGACATTTCAAGCTGCATGAACTAATACATCTGTTATTTGTTGATCATTTGATTATTAACATACTTCATAAACCAAACCAGCCAGCCCTGCTGCAGACTGAGGGACAGCTGAAGAGGCAGACTGGACTCACTTTCACCACATAGAGAGATACGCTGCACGAGGCAGCCCCTTTAAAGGAGAGAGGGGAAAAAACATCCTTTGAGTGCTCTTGAACACTGGCGGGAACAAAACCGTCGTCACGTTCTAGTCTCAGATTTCAGAGCTTTTATTTCAGCCCAAATGCCACCTTCTGGCCTTCCTAAATTATTGACGGACTGACACCAACATGTGAGGAAGGATTTTAATTGCAACGTAGCCTAATGTTGCTTGTCCTGCTGCGTTTCCTCTCCTTCTGCACCCGGGACTCTGTGTGGACACGGCAGTTCAGACACAACCCCAGTAACGCCTTCAGTCATTTCATGGTGACTTTGACACAAGTACGGAAGAACAAGCCACCTGATTCATGACAGAGAAGTGAAGCGTATAATGTATTAGGTGTTAAGAACAAGTTACTCAGGTTCTACACCAAATGGCTACCTTTTCTGTTTATCTCCATTTGAGATGCAACCTATGTAGCCAAAAGGGTGCCATTTGAGAAACAACCTCAAATTATTACTCAAATTAGCTCCGACGCAATATCCCTTAGGAAACCAAGCACAGTGCAGCAGGTGATTACAGCCAGTCAAATTGACAGTACTGAGTGCCACACATGAGAGGAAGCAGGAATGTAGCGTTTTTCAGAATCATTTGTATTAAATAAAGCTTTATGATTGCTGGAACTGTCCCAGGCATGCAATAGCTTTGTTTGCTTGGTGAAAAACTCTAAGTACCTACAGAGACACAGACACACATAGACACACCAATATTTGTTGTGTTTCTTAACCCTTTACGTACTTGCATATCTTGATTCAGATCACAGACTATGACAGAAGAAAAAAAAACTAACTACAGCAATTCAATTTAACCAGGATCAGAGTGAAAAAGGACCGTCAACTGAAATGAGAAAGGTGAGGAAAAAGGGTTTTGTTGTGCTTTCTGTACCCAGACTGGTCTAATCCACCTCGCTTTCATTGCTGGCCCCCTCGGGCCTCCTCAGCTTGTCCACCTGTTCATTGATCTGTCCATCCCCTCCTCGACGATCCTCTGCTGGTACGCTTAGACTCTCCTCATCCACATGGCTAAGATCCTCCTCCTCCTCCTCCTTCTCCTCGCCCTGCACCTCCATGCGGACCTGGCCCTTGAGTGTGGCTCCTGCTTCCAGCCCTGCGCTGTTCTCTCCGTTGAGGCTGTGAGCTCTGTCCAGGCCTCCCAGGGGATCTTGGGGGCTGTGGCGAACATCTTTGATAGGGGAGGAGGAAGCCGACTCATTGCTGACGGGGGAGATGTCGCTGCTGCTGTTGGTGTGGTTGACAGACGGAGAGCTAGTGGAGACGGTGGCGGGCTTCAGGGGCATCTGCCAGGAGGGGATCTTTGGGACGGAAGGCGACGCAGGGAACTGCTTCCTGGAGGTGGACAGAAGGCATGGATATTTGTTTCACACACATCACGTCACCATCACAATCAATGATTACAGTTTAAAGCATTCAACGGGATATACAGAATGAAGTGCTATTGTAGCTGCAAGCATGCTTATGACTTGCATATGACAAATGCTATAATGTTTTAGGCATTTGTAGGTGTTTTAAGACCTCATGAATGCATAAGGCACTGATGGTAAAATGTTACCATATTAATATACCCATAATAAGGAGATAATCCTAATACATTTTTGCTCTGTACTCCAGTATTTTGGATTTGATCTTTCACAATGACTATGGGATTAAAGTGCATCATGACAGCTTTAATTTGAGGGTATTTTCATCTATACAGGATGAACCATGTAGAAATGACAACATGTTTAATATGGCCACCCCTTGGTGTATGTCCCAACTTCACAATTCCTTCTGTACTGTCAAAAAATAACAAGTGAAAAGAATATACAATACCGTTCAAAAGTTAGGGGTCACCTCAAAATGTACTTGTTTTCCAGGTAAACATACATAAAAAGTTTGAATAGAAAATATAGCAAAATGAATAGGAAATATAGTTTCGAAATAATTATTTTTAATCAAACTTTTGAACAGTAGTGTGTGTGTGTGTGTGTATATATATATATATGTATATACACTGAACAAAATTATAAATGAAACACTTTTGTTTTGGCCCCCATTTATCATGAGCTGAACTCAAAGATCAAATACTTTCTCTATGTACACAAAAGGCTTATTTCTCCAAAATAATGTTCACAAATCTGTCTAAATCTGTGTTAGTGAGCACTTCACCTTTGCCAAGATTATCCATCCACCTCACAGGTGTGGCATATTAAGATGCTGAATAGACAGCATGATTATTGCAGAGGTGTGCCTTAGGCAGGCCACAATAAAAGGCCACCCTAAAATGTGCTGTTTCATCACACAGCACAATGCCACAGATGTCGTTTGTTTTGAGGGAGTGTGCAATTGGCATGCTGACTGCAGGAATGTCCACCAGAGCTGTTGCCCGTGAATTGAATGTTAATTTCTCTACTATAAGCCGTCTCCAAAGGTGTTCCAGAGAATTTGGCAGTACATCCAACCGGCCTCACAACCGCAGACCACGTGTAACCACACCAGCCCAGGACCTCCACATCCAGCATCTTCACCTCCAAGATTGTCTGAGACCAGCCACACGGTCAGCTGCTGCAACAATCGGTTAGCATAACCAAAGGATTTCTGCTCAAACTGTCAGAAACCGTCTCAGGGAGGCTCATCTGCATGTTCGTCGTCTTCAGCGGGGTCTCAACCTGACTGCAGTCCGTCATCATAACCAACTTGAGTGGGCAAATGCTCACATTCAATGGTATCTGGCACTTTGGAGGTGTGTTCTCTTCACGGATGAATCCTGGTTTTCACTGTACAGGGCAGATGGCAGACAACGTGTATGGCGTAGTGTGGGTGAGCGTTTTGCTGATATCAACGTTGTGGATCGAGTGGCCCATGGTGGCGGTGGGGTTATGGTATGGGCAGGCGTGTGTTATGGACAACGAACCCAGGTGCTTTTTATTGATGGCATTTTGAATGCACAGAGATACCGGGGCGAGATCTTGAGGCCCATTGTTGTGCCATTCATCCACAACCATCACCTCATGTTGCAGCATGATAATGCAAGGCCCCATGTTGCAAGGATCTGAACACAATTCCTGGAAGCTGAAAACATGCCAGTTCTTGCATGGCCAGCATACTCACCAGACATGTCACACATTGAGCATGTTTGAGATGCTCTGGATCGGCGTATATGACATGGTCCCAGGTCCTGCCAATATCCAGCAACTTCGCACAGCCATTGAAGAGGAGTGGACCAACATTCCACAGACCACAATCAACAACCTGATCAACTCTATGCAAAGGAGATGTGTTGCACTGTGTGAGGCAAATGGTGGTCACACCAGATACTGACAGGTTTTTGGACCCCCCCCAATACAGAGAAACTGCACATTTTAGAGTTGCCTTTTTTTGGGTCCAGCCTAAGGCAAACCTGTGCATAATCATGTTGTCTAATCAGCATCTTGATATGCCACACCTGTGAGGTGGATGGATTATCTCGGCAAAGGAGAAGTGCTCATTAACACAGATTTAGACAGATTTGTGAACAATATTTGAGAGAAATAGGCATTTTGTGTACATAGAGAAAGCATTTGATCTTTGAGTTCAGCTCATTATAAATGGGGGCCAAAACAAAAGTGTTTCATTTATAATTTTGTATACACACACACACACACACACACGCATTCAAAGGTTTGGGGCCATTAAAAAAAATAAAAAAGCATTATGTCTATCAAATATATCAGAAATACAGTGTCTCATCCCAAATCTCAATGTCATCAGTGAAGAGGCGACTCAGGGACGCTGGCCTTCAAAGCAGAGTTGCAAAGATAAAGCTATATCTCAGACTGGCCAATCAAAAGAAAATCTGAAGATGGGCAAAAGAACACAGACACTGGACAGAGGAAGAACTCTGCCCAGAAGGCCACCATCCCAGGGTCGACACTTTACTTGAAAGAAGGACAGTTCTATAGCTTCTTTAATCAGCACAACAGTTTTCAGCTGTGCTAACATAATCGCAAAAGGGATTTTCTAATGATCAATTACCCTTTTAAAATTATAAACTTGGATTAGCAAACACATTGTGCCACTGGAACACAGGAGTGATGGTTGCTGATAATGGGCCTCTGTAGGCCTATGTAGATATTCCATTAAATATCAGCCGTTTCCAGCTACAATGGTCATTTACAACATAATGTCTACACTGGATTTCTGATAAATTTGATGTTATTTTAATCTTTTCTTTCAAAAACAAAGACATTTCTAAGTGACCCCAAACCTTTGAATGGCAGTGTATATATACACGTAATACGTATAATATTATAAAATAATTGTATTTTTTCCACAACCAGATGTTCTTCACACCTGCTAAAGAAGGGTAAATATTTTTAATTATACGAATTCATTCTTTCAAGATCAAAAATAAATGGTTGCATCTAAAAAGGGATCAGCACCAAATGAATCCAGAACGTTTCCGGCTGATTTAGGTCATTTAAAAAAAGGAAATGATAGAGAACCAGTTAAGTAACAGATGGGGTTTCTGTGTTTTCCTTCACTGATTAACCTCTTACGCAAAACTTATTGTCAAAGTCAGATGAAGGAGAGCAAAACAAAAGACTTGAAAGCTTATTAGGATGTACATGGGAAAACAAAACATGTACAACCTGACAGTTCTGAGGCAATATTCATCTGGCATATTTTCTTGACATAAACTGTTTCTTTGAGCCTCATTAGCGGAACTGAGTACATAATCATGCATGCTAATGACTACTACAAAACATAATCCAAGTTGTGAGGCGGTACATAAGAAAAAATACTATAGTTTACTATGCTCTAAATACTGTAGAATCATTGCAGTGTTTTGTAGACATTAATGTAGTATTTACAAAAATGTTTGGTATTTGGGACCTTAGGGAGAACATGTTCAACCTGTTTGTAGACAGGTACACAATCTGACCACTTGTGTTACATAGTGACCACAATATGGTCTACACAAAGTGGAATAAGGGAGAAGGGAATAGGTCATATACAAATGAATACAAGAATATGAATACAGTGTGTAGTATAGTATTCTATAGCATACCAAAACATTCTATAGTCAGCAACAAACAATTCAGTGGTATTGTACTGTGTAGTATAGTATTTTACAGTATACCACACAATTCCATAGGACACATTATAGATTTACAATTGAAGGATATTACTATATAAGTATTATTTGGGGTACTAAAGAATAGAATTCTAAGCACTATATAATTCTCCAGCAAACTTTTGTATTTGTTTATGTTGAAGACATCACCAAATGGGGTAGCGCTAAGAGTTAACAGGCGGCAGACGAAAGTAGTATGTTTATCAGTGTTAAGCAAAATCTGAAATGACACCTCATTTTCTATTATTATTATTATTATACATATAGTGCAGTAATTTCAGATTAAATCTCATATGTTTGAGCCATTACCTGCTGAGGAGCAAGCCCTTCAGGGACACTATTTCAGCTTTCAGTTCACCAATGAGCTGAGTGTCCAGGATGCGGTTGTTTGAAGAGTATGCCTATTGGAAAAAGAGGGAAGTTAGGAAACTGTCACACACAAAAGCCAGGAAATATGCTAGTTTTGAGAACAGTGTAGGTCCATTTGCAGTGCTAAAAAAACAACAACAAGCCTCTGGACTACAGGTGATCTTTGTGGGCGAGATCTTTCCAAATAGCTGATGCCATTGTCATGAATGGTTTGTGAATCATTACCATTTTTACATAGTTTTCCATACTCCCAAAAGGGGATTAGGGCTGGATAGAAGGTTTGGATAGTGCACTTTATCCTGAACAATAGGGGCATTCATAAGGCAGTCATAAGTTGGCAGCTTTTTTTCCTTATTTTATCAAAGGTGAGTGTTATCACACACAGGCTGGCATGGCATGAATTGTGACAGGGAACAATCGTAGTGGCCTCTGGCAATATTTGAATAGCAAATCATTTTCAAAAATCCATCCATTGTATTTCTGTTCCAAGCAGATGTATGAAGTCGTTTGTCAGGAGAAAGACAAAATATGGGAAAATGCAGCAAACAGCAAAACTTTGTCATTTTTATGACATTTAAGTCCTCATTGCGTACTTCCCATTTCACGTGAATGGGTGTGTCCAAACTTTTGACTGGTACTGTACACTATGTATAATTATGAAATCTAAACTCACTAGAGGCGGCTAGTCAGGAAGCTGAGAACCTCATCCCGTCGAGATATATAACTTGGTTTCTTCGGCTTGTAATTAAATCAAATTAATTGAATCACATATGAAAGGGATCATACTCATTTAGAGCAAAGGCAAGGAAGGAGGGGATAAGGAATTGAAAGAGAGAGGTGGATGTATTTGCCCATTATCAGCTCTTACTGGTTGTAGAAGTGGTGCTGTTGAGCCAAAAAGGTTCCACAAAATTGTATACTATATCATGTACATCAAACTGGATCTTTAAAGCCATTGAATCAATGTTTATTGGTTGCATAGACAGTTTTCCATTTGTAATTACAGAGGCTGTGAGATGCTTTTATTGCCAAGTCTCACAATGCAGTAATAATATCCCCCCCTAAAATCAAGTATGGAAACTATACTTGAATTGAATAAGTACTTGAATTGAATAAGTACTTAACAGTCCTTGACTTTTTCAAATTTTGTTGTTACAAATTTTGAATCATCTCCAAACAATATTTTGTACCGCCAAGTGGAACAGAAAATTATATATATTTAAATCAATATTCACCTCCCTGAGTCAGACCCTAGTTTTTACAATGCAATATGTGGTGCTAGGATCTATATATGCTGATTTATATGCTGAGGTATCATTTTGAATCAAAGGAACGCTCCCTCTTATTTATCTGGTGTCCCATTGAAACTTTCGGGAAGACCTGTGCTCTTAGACCATGCCTCAGGCCTACCTGATCTGATGACTGACATAAAATACCTGGTTGTGTTGCAGATCTAGTTCCTGCCTAACGACTCCTACCTTCAGTGCCCACAGCCCAAAGGTATTCTTTTTTCTCAATCTGAAGGTAGAAATATTCTGTGGCATTTCAATGCAGGGGTTCAATTATAAAAGCATAAAATTACACGTCAAATATGCATCCATAGTGTTATGGGAAAGCCACTTCAACACCTTCACCCTATACAGCATTCTATCATCTTAAAAATATAGATAAAATCATGGGCTTGGTGTAGAAGCTCATCCATGCTTTTATCTCTAGTAGGGTTGACTACTGTAATGGCCACTTAACTGGAATCCCCAAAAAGACTACAACAGCTGCAGCTCATTCAAAATGCTGCTGCTAGAATGTTAACCAGGACCTAGAGAACAGAACACATCACTCTGGTTCTTAAATCTTTGTTCTGGCTTCTAGAATAGATTTTAAAGTGGTGCTTATAAGTTTATAAATGGTTTAGGCCCCAAATACATTTCTGATATGTTTGAAGAATATAAACCCGAGCAGAGCTCTTAGATCCATAAACACAGGTCAGCTAGTAGAGTCCAGAGTCCAAACTAAACATTGCCAAGCTGCGTTTAGCAGTTATACTGCACAAGACTGGAATTAACTACAAGATGATGTCCCAAACGTATACATTTTTTAATCCAGGTTAAAAACACTTCTCTTTTCACAGGCCTATGACTGAGCACTTGAACTTAATCACACTGTTTAGCCTTACAGCTTTTATAGCTTCCTATGTTTTTAGCCTATTTTTATTCTATTTTCTTATTCTATGTTTTCTTATTATGATGTTTTCATTTGAATTGTGCTACTGTATATAAATAAACTTGCTTGCTTTATGCTTTTTAAGAAATATTCTGCCATCTACAAAAGCTTTATGAAATGTGTTTCCATAGGCCGTAGGAATTAACGCCACTTTAATATGTACATTTGAATATGTATTTCAAATAGTACTGTAGGTCTTAAAAAAACAAATTAATTTGCTGAATTAATAAAATATGTATTTTATTTTCATATATTTCCTCAAAACAAGAAATTAACGGAACACACTTTTCAGGGTTAAAAAAATTATCAGTTTCTGATGGTTATGCATCTACCAATCAATGCCCTTTAATGTATATATCTCAAACTCTTGGTCATCTAATAGGTGCTTCAAATTCAACACTTGATAGGGGATCTCTCAGATGTATGTAAGGGGAGGAGAGGGGCAGGTAAAGTGCTCTCAGTAACTATTAGGACATTAAGCCTTTTTTTTCTCCATCATTTGGCTCTAAACTCCAAAACGTTTGGACATGAAATCAAATAATCACTAGGTTTTTTGGGTATTTGTGTACATATTCGTTTTGCAACTTATAGTTACAACCTTTTTATCAGGGCACCAAAACTACTGGTTGCATATCCTCTGCACATATTAAATGTCTGTATGCGACCCACTGACCCCACTAGACACTGGGCATATTCTATTATGTTTTATCTTCAGTTGTTTGCATTCAGGCCATTGTTTCCCATCTTCAAAAAATGAAAAGCATGTTCAGTTTGATAAAAATCTGGAGACTGACTTGAACAGTCAGGAATGTTTTACTTTTCTCCCTGAAAATCTCCCTGGTTGCTATGGCAGTATGTTTGGGGTCATTGTCCAGCTGTATGATGAAGTGATGAAATGAGTTTGGAGGCATTTGCCTTTACTTTAGCAGACAATGTGCCCTTTTTCTTCCCCAGTTTCTTCTTACTATCCCTCTGGTACACATTCATCTTTGTCTTTGGTTGTGATTGCTGAGATTGGTGCATTCCATGATTTTAATTCCGATCCAATCTTTATTTTTGGTAAGTATAAGATACGTTTATGATTGATTTGATGCATATTTGTCTGCTTCTAAATGAATTCCTTGACCTCCACTGAAACCTCAGGTTCTTGTACTGAAAGAAACCAACGACAACCAAAGCATAAAATCAAGACATGACATTGACAGCACTCTTATAACTAATTATACAACAGAACAAACTGTACTAATCAGAAACTTCAGGCAAGGCGATTTTCCTCATCCTCTTGGTGCCCTGGAATATGACAATGTATAAAAAAACTATACATAGAAAATGTTAACCTTATTTCCAGGTTCAACTAAACAGAAACCCCAAGTATGATAAGACTAGAATGCGCTTTGCTGATTTGACCTTTGGCAAGAAGATAATGAATTGCTCAGTGGACTGATGCTTCTTCTAGATGTCTGAAGTCTTTTGCACACAGTCAAACATTAAGTACAAAAAATGTAAATGTTTTGCATGACTAAACCATCATGACCCCACATAAAACTACACACCTAATATCTAGATAAAACCCAAATGGGACTTTATTCTCTGTGCTTTGCACTACATCAACAGTTGACGCAGACATAAGGCCGTTTTGACATCAATTTCCTGAATTATAACCAGGCTCACTACTAGCAACATGTCAGTTGGTATTATGCGCCACGCTAACTAATCATAAGCTGTTATATCATGTTGATATTATTAAGTCATAAAGAGCGATGCGGTTATTTCGGTTGTCAAGTGTGGCATGAGACTGTGCTCCTGACAACGTCACGGGAAAAAATCATTACAGCAGCAAAGTAAGTATTAAATGCAAATAATGTAATCTTCTAATTCTATTAATATGATTATAACAGCCCCTATAATCACTTTGTGTAGTATGGCTTAAAAACAGAGACTTTGATCTATGACCAGTTCTCTTAAAGCGCTATGCAGTTTCCTCCTAGCTGGTGTAATAACAGTGTTCCTAATCTGTCTCAAGTGGTTGCTTGGGTGTGATAAGGGTCAGCTCCTTTCTGCTGCTTAACTAAGTGGTTCCAGAAAAAGATATTACGAGCAAAAGAAGAAAAAAGAATCCAACAACTCCTCCATGGATGGCAACGCATATTATAAATGAAGATAAAATGCCTACGGACCATTAGGAACAGATAGGATCTTAACAAGCCTTGTTTCAAAATGTCTAAAGGCAAATTAATTCAGTTACTCCACCAGCCAACTGTGTTGTGTCTTTTTCCTTGTAATGCATGTATATTTATGGTAGAATTAGCTTCAAAAGATATCCCAGCGGAGCGTTTTCCAGGGAAAACACGGGTGCAATTGATTTCAGTCTATTTATTCTACTTTACCAGTGCCGGAGTGCTTCTTCTGGTAGAGAGCAGCAGTCTAGTAATCTTGTATGTGCAGCCACTAATAAAGACAACTATCCCTGAATTGAGACAGCAAAGCAAACACAGTTAACAGCCAGATATGTAATGATAATGGGACCAAAATGGGGGGCTAACCCTCCTGTTAACATTGAAGACTAATAACCCTGAAGCCTATTCTTCACTGAGGCATTTAACATCAGTGGTAAAAACTAAGTGATAATATTCTAAATATTCTAGGGTAAATTCCCAGTGAGTCCATTTGGTTGAGCTCTCTGAGTATTGTAGGCAGAACATACAGAATGATATGTGGGTGTGTGCCTGTGTGTCTTATAATGACATCCCCAGTCAGTTTGTGTTTCAATTCAGAACTGTTTACTTAGCATTTGACAAAACAGAAGTTGCCATGTGGTTTGGGTTAAAGACACATTTCCGCCTTGAGAGGGATACTCGCCAAGAGTGGCGCACTTTGAGCGGCGAGAGGAGAAACCCAGAAAGCCGCTAACTATAAACGATAAGTAGCTCAGCAGCTCCAACATGTGTTCTCAATCACACACTCCGGACCTGAAAACAATTTCCCAATTTCCCATATGGCCTGGGAACAACAGAGCTCCTACATCTCTCTGCGGAAAATGTAAGATCAACATTAGCTATAAAGCAGAGTTTATGATTTGTTTAATGGGTGTTTTGATGTGAAATATACTTTTTATACACTGCTGCCTTCCAACAAGGCACTCATGGCAAATGAAGCGGCAACTTTTTAATCCAATCTGTGTTTTGGCGAAGGTGGAAAGAAAACGAAAAAAACATGTTGTTCTCCAGTGCTGCAGATGTACTGCAGTTCATTGTTTTAAGTGGGCTTAACAATGACTGGATGAGATTGGGACTTGCCGGGACAAAGAAAAATAGTACACACAAAGTTTTGTTTGCAGAACCCCCTCCCTCTAACCCCAAAACACAGCTGATGTACAATCCTTTCAACTCAGTTTAGGAAGCGGCGTGGGGGCAAGAGAGAGACACTTGAAAATGAGCTATGAGTCGGTCGTTTTGATGAACCTCATCCAGGGTAGATTCATATTTTTCTTTGTCGTTGGTGCCAAAACAGATGTGTTCACATATGTTTCCTTGCGCCATCCAGATGCTACAGACGAACACCCCATGTGCTTAACAAGCTGTGGACATAAAACATTCTCTGAGATAGTCTTGATTCTAAAGCAGTTTTCTGTGCCATGATCATAAAACGATTTATGACAGCTTGATATAGAACAAGTTACATTTCATACTTGCACTTAAGTTGCACCAATGTTTTTTTTGACGTGAGACATTTTAAACAATCATTGGGTCCTTAGAACCTTAACGATTATAACTCTCTGTAGATTGTGAAAGCGGACAGTAAAATTAAAGACAAGAACAGAGTTATGGCAGAAGATGATGAGGCTATCAGGGATGTAATGATGAGAATACAAACTGAATTGCTTTCATGGAGGACTGGCTTGAATTGTAAGGATAACCACATGATTTTAATTATGTAGCAAAAGTAATTTGTTTTCAACAAAAAGTTAAAAAGTGTTTATTTAATGTGATCCATTAAACAAACACAAACGAACAGCAACACTTAAAAAAGGGAGTAGAAGCAGCAGGAATAATGGTTACTGGTGTGTTCAATGTAATTTATGGAAAATAATGTAACCAACTTAAAATGATACGTTCTCTAAACAGGGGAAAAACATCTTGGGATTCACAAGGAATACATTACAAAAAATGCAGAAGCAATACTGCAAGCCGCAGAGTGTTGACGAGTGTAGACTTGTCATACATACTACTTGTCGTACATTTCTTGTACATTCACTTGTACTAATTCAGGAAATGTTTTAGAAATGTTAAGCATAAGTTTCTACTTTACAAGTGACGGTAACCTGAAAATCTGAATAACACACTAAAATGCGTTGCATAATGAAGCATTTACAGCGAACTACGTAAGCCCCACTCCCCAAATAAAAAATAAAAATGGTTGATTGCAATAATATTAACCACCTTTGCTATGACACTTAAATATGCTGTGGTGCACCCAATTGCCTTCAGAAATAATTTAATTAGTTGAATAATTGGTAATCTCAGAATAAATACATCCTTTTAGGACCATAGAGTATGGCACACCTCATCATGAAGACCTTTCAAAACAAGTTTGGGAGAGCATTTTGGGAAAGCCCCATCAAAATTAAGAATATCAAATGGCATCTCCAAAAAGGAATGAATGTGCAAATAGTTTGGTGGTCAGAGAAGCCAATGGTAACTTTGAAGAAGCAGCAGAGTTTGATGGACAGGACGTCATAAACTGTCTGTTTGTTAGCTATTACCTGGGCCTCCACAAAGCGGGCCCACACATAAGACGGGCGCGGAGAAAATCAATGCTGAAAATACATCACATTTAATCCTGCTTTGAACTTTGCCATTATGCATTTAAAGAAAACCAAAATTTTAAACTCTCTTACAAACACCATCATAACAGAAAAAAACATGATGGTGGCAGCTTCATGTCACTGGGCCAATTGTTATTGCTAAAATTGAGGCTAAGATGGACAGAGCTAGAGTTAGGCAAATCCTTGCATGAGTCCGCAAAAAACCTTGGACTCAATTAGAGGTTTCTCTGGAGTGGTTACAAAACAGAGCAACCAAAGCACAGAATCTGTGGCAAGACGTGAAGGTTGCTGTTAAGTAATGGAGCACACCTAACTTGAGAATGTTTGAGCAATCAAGACAAAAACTGCAGGAAACAGATTTGTAAAGCTGGTAGGGGCTTACCCTAAAAAGCTTGCAGCTATAACTCATGCCAAATGTGGTTCTACTGTACAGTACCAATTACAGAGCCATGTGGGGTGAATAATGAAATCCAACCTACACATTTCAGATTTGATTCCAACAACTATTTGAAACTATTTACTACTGTTTAACATAAAAAAATATTTTGCAGCATCAGTGTTGTACAAATTGTGCTAATCAAAGGGGTGTCAGCCCAATTAAACCTATTTTATAAAATATGGGTACAGAAAGTCACCTTCCCTTTTCAAAATATTCAACTTCTGTTGCCTTACAGCCTGAAATGTGAACACACAAAATCTGATTGTTTCCCGGCTTTACATAGACACAGTAACCCATAATATCCAATTAAAACAGTAAAATACCCTATTTGAACAAGTGAACACCCCCCTGAGTTAATACTTGGTGGAATCACCTTTTACTTAGATTACAGCCATGAGTCTTTGAATGTCTCTACTTTAGACAACTACTTTGGACAACTGTGCAATATTTGACCATTCTTAAATGCAGAATTGTTCAAGCTCAGTCAAATTGCATGCTGATCGTTAAAGTGAAACTAAATCGTGATTACACACATTGATATCATAATTGGGTATATATTTAATAATAAAATGAATACATTATAAAAATGTACGCAATATAGTATAACTTATAGAAATTCTTATTGTGTACTTGAATAGTATGGGGCCCCGCAATGTTGGAATGACATATACAACTAACGCCACTGGAAAGGCAGCGCTCTAATATCAACCCGGTCAAACTCCAGTAACAATGGAAGACCGACAAATCATACCTGTCCCTGTTCATCCACTGACATATGCTTTTGAACCAATACGTAAAAGTATTCTCGTAATTGTTTCATATGAGGCAGAACATTTCGTTTTGTTGGAATACTCCTTTCGTAACCGCACGACAATGCCAACAAAGACAGAATCTATGTGCTACAAAGAGGGACACCTGCACGACCTGGGTATTGGTGGTTCAGGTGAATTGTCATGCATCCTTGACCACAGGCTCTTCCCCATGCTCTGTGAAGAGAAATACCTTTTAGAGATGCCATGCTTCTCTGAAGGATGTTCGGGCAGAAAGTTTGGAGCGCCTTATAAATAGCTGTGATTGCAGCTAATGTTACTTTCACGTTGTGTACAACATTACAAGCTTATGGTCCAGTTGATAACTTGTTCGCTAGGTTAAACACAACTAACTACGATGTTGGTACCTAGCTAGCTTTTTGCGGTGTTACTAGCGAGTCTGTGAATTATGGAGCAAGCTGTCAAAACGCTGGTACGTATATGTTAACTAGACACGTGTTTAGAGGATCCGCTGGGTATTACTTCGTTAGGCATGCGCTAACAGCTATAACTACAGTATGTAGTTACAATATATACACATCTACATTATGCCTAGCAGCTACAGACCATACCTCCTCTAGTCGGCTAGCGCGTCCTCACGCTCTCTCTTCCAGCTGAACGAGTGGATCCTCTTGGTTGCGGATCTGGTTGCCACTTGAGAGGTAGGACATGGTAGTATTCTGTACTATAAAAATAATTTGCACTACCTAGGGCACGATCCCCCTCTTTTTGGCTGGTTCGTTTGAAGACATATTTAACGACCTGTTATCAATTTGTCAATCTTGTATCTAGTAATGCCCGCTAGCTGTCAGTGAGAACTAACCATGCTCGTTACGTCACTCACGTGACGATTCCAAGATGCCCGCGCCCTATTTGAAGTAGTAAAGTTAAAAACGTTTTTATTTTAAAACGCTAAATTTTGCTCTTTTCGTTGTCAGCTAAACATTTTTGATTGTATAAAAACAATAATAGGGGCCATACTTCATAAATTGGTTCAGTTCCACTAAGGACTGCTGTCTTCAAGTCATTCCACAGATTCTTGATGGGATTTAGGTCAGGGCTCTGACTTGGTGACTCAAGGACATTCAACCTTCTTGTCCTTCAGCCATTGTACAGTTGTTCAATGGGTCATTGTCCAACCATTTTCACATTCTCACTGGCAAAGAGCTGCAGGTTCTCCTCAAGAATCTGTCTGTATTTTGCACTATCCATTTTCCCTTCTATCCTGACAAGTGCTCTAATCCCTGCTGAAAAGAAACCCCCACAACAGGATGCTGGCAGGGTGTTTGTTGAATGGAAAGATGTATTAGGTTGTCACCAGACGTATCGTTTTGTACATTTTGGTCTCGTCTGATTAGAACACCTTATGCCATTGGGCATCAGAGTCAGGAGCGCTCGTGATATTCTGGTTACAGGCACATATTTACCAGTCTTGACCATAAAGGCCTGAAGCTCCTTCAAAGTTGCCATTGGCTTCTTGGTAGCCTCTTTGATCAGTGTCCTCCTTGCCCGGTCACACAGTTTGGAGGAAAGGCCTGATCAATATAAGGTCTGGCTGGTGCCAAACACCTTCCAACAGTTAAGACCAATAATGGTCTTAACTGTGCTCCAAGGGATAAACAAAATCTTACATAGATCCCCTGACTTGTGCCTTTCCACAAATGTATCTTAAAAAATACATCTTTTGAGAGTACCTTTCCGCATACAGTGGATTCTTTGCTTTGTATTGTACTAAAAAGGAGTGAAGTCCTCTGTGAATAACTGCCTTTATTCTGAACTAATCAAAATCACTACATTTGATCTCTGATGGAAGCCAATTAGCTTGATTTGTGATCTGGAAGTTGGTTGGTTATACCATTTTACTGTTTTGATTTTAATACATTTTCAGGACAGCTTAGATATTTTTTTCACTTGGATATTGTGGGTTACTGTGTGTACATAAAGCCTGATAAAGTTAGATTTTATGTGTTTTCATTTCTGGCTGTAAGGCAACAAAAGGTGAACATTTTGAAAGTGTGTTCGACTTTATATACCTACTGTATATATTTATATGAAGGATTGTGGGCTACCTTTTGTTATATAAACAATCTACCCTAAGTAGATGAATCAAAACAGTATACCAAAAAAAATACAATAAAACCTGACATTTTTCCAGTGAAACTAATGAAATTGTCCCAAATGCTGCAAGACAAATTGTAAAATCCAGCATCACAAAAACACTTAAAAGTATTTGACCAGCTTTTCTTAAAAAAATGTGAATTTTCTTCACATGCATGTGTTTTATTTTGATGATGTCAAACCTCAGATGTAGTTAGTTCCTGAGACAGGTCCTGTATTTTCTGCTGCTGCTGGATCAGGAGCTCCTGTACTGTAGCCAGAGTCTGCTGAAGTTGTGTCACTGCAAACACAGAAGTAGTACAATTTAAATGTAACTGCAAAATGTAAGATTCATATTTGGGTGAAATACTGCTTACCCTGAGTTGCTCTTGAAGGCCCATGAGTTATATTAAAAAAAATGCCATTCATCACTACTGTGCCAATCAGGAATAAGCCTTATTAGCATTGTCCAAATTCATGAATTGAAATTCTGTCCCCAGCCACAAAAGCTGCATTGCAGCATAAACCTACTCCAAAATACCTCAAACTAAGACAAGTGGTGTTGTTTACCTCAAATAACCTGTCAATGTATTATTTATCAAAATAACATTACAATTTTTGCTATACAATTCTCATTTCCCACCAAAGTGATACCTCCCATGTTTACTGGTTAATTTTGTTCACAAATGCTACCAATCTGCATTTTTTTTCAAGACGTGGAATTGTCAACAAAGCTTGAACAACCACTTAGCATTCAGTAGTTACAAATTTAATTCATGAATTTGGACGATGCCAATAATGCTATTTAAAGGCTGGGAAAGAGGGGAATAATGGCTTGTTGTGCAATATGAAGTGCTGTCCAATGAGGTTTCAGGCATTTGTTTGTATCTGAGCACATCAGAATGTATCATACAGCTACCGTCAGCAGTTACATCATCAATGAAAACACGTAAGCCCGTTCCAGTAGCAGTCATTCATGCCCAGGACATTTGCGATTTCTGACCTCACCAGTGGTTTATTTCTTCCTCTTAATGTTCCAAACAATTGATTTTGGAATGCCTAATGTTTTGGCTATGGCTTTGTTCGATTTATTCCAATTTATCCAAGTCATGATGTTTAGCTTGACTTGGATTGATACTTGCCTTGGATTGTGGGTGGACACCAGAAACCGACACTAAATGCAAATGCAAAGCCTAGAACCAAGACTAGACATTGACAGGTCTCCTGTGCATGTACTAATGATGCACACTAACACACATGGGGGTACTAACTACAGAATGGGCTGTTATTTCAAAATGGTTCATCTGATATTGCTGAACATTAAAGCAGGCAGTCTGTGCTTTAACTACGTAACCATTGTATCATTTAAAATCCAAAGTGCAGGAGTACTGAGCCAAATCTAGAAAAACTTGAGTTCCTTTCCAAACACTTACAGAATAATATATACATACACTGCTCCAAAAAATTAAGGGAACATGTAATCCTCACAGTGTAACACCAAGTCAATTAAACCTCCAGGATATCAATCTGTCCAGTTAGGAATTATAAGCGATTGTGAGTCAATGTCACCTGTTTTGGTGCAAATTAATGTGACAACAGGTGCACTGGAGAGACAACAGCAAGACAACCTCCAAAAAGGGAATTGTAGGTGGTGGCCACAGACAATTGACCTCTCCTTATCCTTCCTGACTGATTCTTTGTGAGAGTCTTGAGGTGCCGTGGTGAACGTTATGCTGCCTGGAACATCATCCAACATGACCGGTTTGGCGGTGGGTCAGTGATGGTCTGGGGAGGCATATCCTTGGAGAGTCGCACAGACCTCCATGTACTAGCCAATGGTACCTTGACTGCTGTTGGGTACGAGGATGAAATCCTCATACCCATCGTCAGACCTTACGCAGGTGCAGTTGGGTCCTGGGTTCCTCCTGGAGCAGGACAATCCCCGACCTCATGTGGCCAGAGTGTGTAGGCAGTTCCTGGATGACGAAAGCATTGATGCCATGGACTGGCCCACGTGTTCCCAACACTTGAATCCAATTGAGAACATGGGACATTACGTACCGGTGCATCAGAAAACGCCAAGTAGCGCCACAGACTGTCCAGCATCTCACTGATCCAGGTCTGGGAGGAGATCCCCCAGGACACCATCCGCCGTTTCATCAGGAGCATGCCCAGATGTTATCGGGAGTGCATACAGGCTCATGGGGGACATACACACTACTGAGTCACATTATGAGTTGCCGTGACGAAATTTGGAACAGCCTGTGATTTCCATGGTTCACTTAGATCTTCGGTGTCATTTTGGATCCAGCTCTCAATCGGTTGGTGATTTGGGTTTCCACTGACTGTTGTTACGTTCTTTTGTTCTAAACGAATTCCACAATGTACAGTAAAGATTTTGATCTTTCATATATTTTGTCCATCGAGACCTGATCTGTGATTTAAGTGTTCCTTACATTTTTTGGAGCAGTGTATATACATGCGTTCACTATGCAGTACTGTACAAGTAAAAACTTTCACAACCATTCACATATATGCATAGGCTTTTTTGTAATACATGCTTGACGTGTAAAATGAAGATATTAATCTCTGGTGTCTGAACTTAAATCAAATAAGTCTCTAACCTTCCATTATCCATGCAGACACTGGCTTCAAATGCATCTTAAATCTTCAAACGATCAACAAAGGGGGAAAAAGCCCTCTCATTTGGGTGGAGGCTGCCAGACAAAATGTCCTGCCTAATCTCAATAAATATTGCTCTTTTCCTATTGACTTTGAAGATTGAATTATTTCAAGTGTTGGTGTTACAAAAGGGTATATGATTTCAAATAACACAAGACCCAGTTTGTTGGCCCCTTGCTTTCCATTCACACGTGTATTACCAACCAATGCATTAAGTTTCATCAACTGATTCCATTAACAAAAGCCAATAAACATTCATATAAATCATTGTCGTCCAAAGTGTTAAATCAAGCCTAATCAGATTTACTTCAACAGATATTGTAGCTGCTTACTGTTGAGGGTAATGTCAGCGAATGGTTAAGGGGGGTATCTTGTTAAAATCCATGATGTCAGAGGAGGAACACCTCCATTCCCTACTGTACATATTAATTTACATTGAAGCTAAACATTTTACATTTGGTACTATGCTCAAGCGATTAAAATTTCAGATGAAATGTTTCATGTTAGGTGATAGCAGATAATGTCACATTTCATTAGAAGAAATGTCCATACACTTTTTTTTACAATTACTAAATATAAGCATGCTTAAAAATGTTGTATTTGATCCCATATTCCAGTTGGTTTTGGTTGTGTTTTGCCCAATAGGAACTTTAATTATGAAATGCCGTCATCCATGCTACATCTAGCACAATCTGTTTTTGGAAGGAAATGAAGGCAGACTTTGTCCTTAGATCACTGTCATGCCTGCATCTGATAGAGAAGAACCCTTTAACACTAGGGATCCACACTACTGGGGATCTTTACCTAGAAAGGACTTTTGCCTCCTTTGATCAAATGAGAGAAAACAAAATGTGCCAAACATCAAGCAAACAGTCAACCCATTCTTCTGTGAACTCCTTCAAAGCAAAATGAACTGGGCTTAGAAATATCTATGTCAGAGTGGGAGGATATCTTGCAATGCTTTTCCTGCTCAACCAACTCCTGATACAATACATTTAATATCTTAAATTGATTACATTATCCATAGGCCAAGATCCATAGCATCCTCCCTTACACCTCTCCCATGTGACAGGTGTCAAACATTGAGGCTACCCTGCTTCCTAGCTTTGCCCTATGCCCAAATCTAAGCAGATTCTGGTCTGGAATCTTTGTGAACTAATTACAGCTGTTTAATATGTAGCCCCCTCTTTTCAAGAGACCAAAAGTAATTGGACAATTGACTCAAAAGCTGTTTCACAGACAGCTGTGGGCTATTCCTTTGTTATTTCTTCATCAATTAAGCAGATAAAAGGTCTGGAGTTGATTCCAGGTGTGGCATTCACATTTGGAAGCTGTTGCTGTGAACCCACAACATGTGGTCAAAGGAGCTCTCAGTGCAAGTGAAACAGGCCGTCCTTAGGCTGCAACATTTTTTCTAATCCATAGCAGGAACATTAGTAGTGGCCAAATCAACAGTTTGGTACATTCTGAGAAAAAAAATAATGCACTGGTGAGCTCTGCAACACATAAAGGTCTGGACGTCCATGGAAGACAACAGTGGTGGATGATTGTAGGATCCTTTCCATGGTAAAGAAAAAACCATTCACAACATCCAACCAAGTGGAGAACACTGTCCAGGAGGTAGGCATATCATTATCCAAGTCTACCATAAGAGAAGACTTCACAAGAGCAAATACACCACGAGGGTTCACCACAAGATGCAAACCATTCAAAAGCCTCAAGAATAGAAAGGTCAGTATAGTGATGTCCATGCCATGTGTTTATATTTTATCAATACTATTTTAAACAAAAGAAAATATTGATATGCAATGTCAAATCTATGACAGGTTGGCGACTACGTTTTTCAGTTTGCTCAAAGTGGTCGAAAATTACAGTTGACGACCAGATTTATCACATAATACTCATGACACACAAATACACGTAATTACATATATTGTACAGATTTCAGGCATATTTATTCTTCCAAATGCTCTAGCGTGTAAAAGATAAAACCTATTAATACAAAACCAGCATAGAAACATGCACACTAACCCAGAACCATCCAAAATACATTACACGTTGTTAAAGACTTTAGGTTGTGTTAACCAAAATGTAGTGGCTAAAATTCTATTACTGTAAATGGCTACTGCATCAATACCGCAATTCATCAGCATGTCCAGAAGACGGAATGAAGTTGTCAGCCAATACGTCTATACATTCAAACTGATAATTGAGACAATGGTGCAAAGAGTAAATAGCCTGTGCAGATCTTCTTGTATGCTGCCATTTTAGCCCATCCATATTTTCATGGCCACTGAGTATTACACAAACACGGAGCCAAAAAAATGAGGTCAATTAATTTGGCCTGGCTTGAATCAGAAAGAGACTTTGTAGCTGGGTGCAAGCTTGAATTTGAGAGACTGTGAGCAAGGGCTTGCAGCTGTTGCTGAAGAGGCTGACATTGTGTATTCAGTAAATTATTCAGTAAATACCTCCATATAATGTACACTACATATGTCCAGGCCTGTCTCCGCCTTTAATGGCCAGCTGGTCACCAATATGGTTCCCACTGACAAAGAGGGCCAAACAGCCGCACAATTCCATTACAGGCTGTGTGTGCTGAAGTGCTTCCAAGACCCATTCATTAATTGTCCGTGTGAAGTTGTAGGGAAATCATAATGGGAGTCAAGGCCCTACTTCAGGCGGAGAGAGTAATGCAGTTGTATTCAAAAGGATACATCACTTCATTGCGCCCGGCACTAGAGAAATACATGAACTTTAACAAAAGGGGTTCAAGCAATTGGCAGCCAAGCAGTTGGACGCTATTACTCAGCGTTGTGAGGAGAAAAAGGGAGAGAAGGGGGGAACTCTCAGTGTAATTGCAACCCCACTCCCCAACTGTTAACTGCAACAGTCATTAACTACAATAGCAGCTTGAGTACTGCAGTCACAGCAAATTAGTTCGCTGTGGTGACTGAGGGAAACAACAGTGAGTTTTCCATGAGAGGGCTTAAGGTCTGGAATATCTGCTCCCTACGGAATACAAGAGACTTATCATAGAATCAGTTTTTTAACAATAAACAAAACAGGAATTTGCCATACTGAGGAAATGTTTTTGCATGGCTTCGGCCAAAATGACAATACAAGAACTAATTTGTTAATCAGATTGCAGGAGGCACACCTGGCACGACGTAACCACATATAATTGACACTTGCCTGGCAGTCACATACTCACCTTTCCCAAAACACAATATAAATGTAAGATCTTATCAAACTGAGGGTATGACCATATTTCCATTCATCTTCCTTCCTATTTTACTCTAATGAAGCCCCACATGAAAGGAAAATACAAGTCTTAGATATGTTGTGGATTTCATAAATCAAATGTACATAAATATATTTCAAACAGGGCAACATCAGCCTGCTCTCATGTAAAAAATAAAAATTTTCTCTCTGGTGACAGCTTATGTAACTAATAAGCTCATGAATTGGAATGCAATGGCTGTATGGTAGGATGCTGACATGACATCAGAGCTCAATGTTTCTCAGCGATGGATGGGATTCAACTGAGAAACCCTCTAAAAATGAGCAACATTGGGTTACGTTCACTGTAAATGAAGAGGACTCAATACATTTTGAAATATGAGATGAGGATTATAATAAATACTGCTATGAATACATGAAAAGAAAAAATCATATCAGTGAGTCCAGATTGACACTAGGTTTTGATATTTAAAAATTAATTTAAATGAATGAAATGTACTTCTATGATCATTATGCTTGACATACAGTTACAAGAATGAGTTACATTATGAGTTACAAAGTAATACGTTTCCAAATGTAATTATTCAGTGCCGTTAAAAAGTATTTGTACCCTTTCAAATGTTCTCTATTTTTGTGACTGTTTTCAGACCTTTAACCAAAACCTAATAGTAAATAAAGGGACCTTACTGAAAAAATAACATGATTTACAAACTTATTTAATTTATATATTCTAGTTAAAGTTATGCAACCGTTGGTAAAATATCATATATATTTTTTTTGCCAAATCCTGCAACCAAATACTTCTGAGGTTGCTGATAAGCATCACATCTCTGGCCCACTCTTCCATGCATATGTGCTTTAAATCGGTGACATACGGTTTTTGAACATGAACTGCTCACTTCAGGTCCTGCCAATTGAGTTCAAAACTACAAATGCATTGCTGTTCAGCATTGCTTATGTAGGTTTGCTGTGTGACCAGTGTGCTCTTCAAATTCTATTCATATGCACCAGAAATTACTATTACCTGAAATTATATTTCATAAATTCTCTGATACATAGCAGCATTTCGGGTTCCTTCAATCATGGTCTGATAGCACTTTATGCAGCAATGCATTCCCAAAACTTCAGACTACCACGACCAAGCATGACTATCAACATGAGGTCCACACTGTGCAGTGTTCTGTTTTTGTCCGAAATACCAGGACACTCAACTCAAGTGTGTTTAGATGACATTAGTCCTACTATGTCTGGCAGAAAAACTGAAACTGCAATCCAAGTCTCCAGTCTTAAATTTGAGTCTCGTATCATTAATGATAGAACAAGTCTCAAGAAAAGTCACACGTCTCTTAGCTCAGCTCAAGGCTAGTGACTTTTTAAATTCCATAGTCAAGAGTTGGGTGTGTTGTATCCCACACATAGAATGTGCATTTTTATAGAAAAATAAATATTTTAAGAGCACAAAAATACCTAAACATCAGGAGATGATTACTGAGTTATTCTAAAAAAATATATGTAATCCTCTAAAGCCCCAAATCCAGAATTTGATACTTTGCTACATAATGTATCCAGAGTATGTTCAGATTTAGTTTAGACAAAATGCAACAGGGCGGTGAAAGAATGGTGAATGTAAAATGCACATAAAATCAAATACGTACTATTTGACATAAAAATATGTCTGAAAAATACGGAATGCATATGTCTGAAATATACGGGCTACATTATTATTGAATACACTAATGTGAATCAGCTTCCACTTTCATCAGGGCGTCCTGTTGAATCCTACTTGAAATGGATCTTGCGGATCTTAGTTCAAATGTGTAGGTTGACCACGTGCATTTACTAACCGAAACCTGACGTTCAACATCAGTACGTTGAAAAGAAACGACAGATGAGGGTAGATTGAATTATTGGTTCAATGTATTGATTCCCTGCGCTTCGACTATTTGATCCATCACAACCAATCACAACCACCACCTCTCATGACACAACTGAATGCTCTAACGGGGCTACTTCACCAACAGTGATCAACTCTTCTGTCTTAAACCAAGGGCTCCATCTTCCTCAAATTAAAAGAGAGAAGACGCACTGAGCTGAACGACACTATGCTAATAAGATAAAAGTTGCTCTCAGAGGTGTCCCTCATCTATGCTTCTTCCTACCATGTTTAATTATACCAGACAAGGGATGCAGCTCTCGGTTTCTCCTCCCCCCAGCCTCCTCTCTCCTCGCCCTCACTCTCACACTGTCTCCGACAGCCAGGTTGAGATTCCTCACCTGTCCGACACGGGAGACACACCTGTCACCGCACACTTAATCACCGGGCCTTGTGCCGGGACCAGCCCCCACGTGCCACACACCCCGCTGCAAAATTAAAAATGAACTTCTCCGCCACCAGGAGAGGGAGAGAAAAAAAAAAAAAGGAAAAAGAAGTGGGAGACAGAGAAAGAGAGCAAGACAGACAGACACTGGGAGAGAGAGACAGATGAATGGAGACAGAAAGAGAGGAGGAGGAGGTGAGAGGAGGAGGTGAGAGGAGGAGGTGAGGGTGGCAAGAAGGGAAGAAGGGTGGAAGGGAGGCTGTTTTTTTTTTTTTTGTCATTTCCCAAACCCTCATTAATATTCGGAGGTTAAGAGCTTTTCAGTGAAACGTAATTAATTGAGGCCGAGTCTGACAGTAAACAAGCAATTTCAAATTAAAGCAAAATGACAGCAGAGTCATTTGTTAAAAACGCGCAGCCCAGATTTTGGCAACAGATAAATGAAGGAAAATGTTAAGGAGGGAGGGGAAGTGATGAAGATATTAATCTTCACCTGTCCGTGTCAGCGTGCCACTCATCTCCGCCATGTTGCTCTCCATCCTCTGCAGATGCTTCTTGTCCTCTTTGCTTCCCATAATGAGGGGAAGGATGTATTTCTGCAATTAAAAACATGACACGCTATTACACTTCTCGCCAGGAATGGAGAGAAAGGGCGCTTCCTAAATAGCACCATAACCCCTATATAGTGCTATACTTTTGACCAGGGAGCATAGGGTTAACATCTGAATGGACAGATACACATCTGGATAGACAAAGGTAATTTTTCATCTAATAAAGTGTGGCCTAAACTGTCAAGTTTAGGACAGTGTTATAGACCTATGACACCTAAAAAGAGGAACAAACACAAACAAATGAACTGATAAATAAAGTTAAACTACTGGTTGGGAAAAGAAAACTGACGGGAGAGAAGGTACTATCAGATAAAGTAAAATAAAAGAATAAACATACAGGATAAACATTCGAAATGGAACCCAGAATATACATTTGTCACCACTGTTAGATTGTAGAAAAAATACGGGGGGGTCAGCAGAGGGGCATAGTAAAGCCTAGATATGTCTGTGCTAGTTTAGACACATAGGCTGGCTCCATGTGTAGGCTTCACAGCAACAACAAAAAAAAACACATGATAAAAAAACATTTTATAAGGGAAATGGAAAATTTGCTTTTCTTCTTGACAAGTCCAGCTTGTCCTCCATGATTCAGTTTTCTTCTGGTGGATCAAAACCACCACACAATTCGTAGACAGTATGCGTGCTGTTGAACTTATGCACATATTAAAACCAACATGCAATCTTTGAAACTGTATTTTTATTACAGTCTAATAAATCACTAGGTTGTGTTAATGTAATTTTTTTTTAATGATCATCTACTTACCTACGCCTAATTGTTGGCCTTGAAATGAAATCTGATTGGCATGAAGGAAACATTAAGACACTCTAATTTAACACATACGGTATGTTGGTCCATCAATGTTCCGCAACGGAAGTTCTAAACTTTACAAAGTCAGCCATGTTGTGGTTTAGAATGTGTGGGCCACAAACAACAATTTCTGCCAAGCCTTTCTCTTTGGATAGGAGCGAGGCACAGTACGGACCAGGTTTTCCCTGCAACCCGGGGGGACAGGTGACGCCAGTTTTAGTAATAAACACTTTTAAGTTGAAAAAGATGAAATGAGTGTCAACAGCGAGTAATTAATAAGTAGGCTGCTGGGAAAGCTGTGTTTACACGGTGCCACTATAGCATAAATAAAGTACGGGCAGACGCTGGGGCATATGGCGCGGCTGCCGCTGCACTCCGGTGACATGACAGCAGCGGACGCGGCCCCGCCAGGGGAATCCCACCTCCAATGCTACTAGCTGGTGGGTCTCTTCGCTGCATAGAGAGCGGGAGAGGGTGTTACATGTAGGTTGGGACAGAGTGAGAGAACGAGAGAGACAGACTGGGCGGGTGAACAGGTAGGGAAAGGTCGGGTGTGAGGGAGAAAGAAATAGCCGAAAGACAGAGTCAAATAGTCTGGATCAAAGGGGAGGGCCTCTCACTAGACAGACAGCAGGAGGGACAGGTAGGGTGACAGACAGCCGGACAGAATTAACAAGAGATCAAACTAGTTCATAAAGCAGCAGATTAGGAATTCAGCAATGAGTGGTGTTGCGCCAGAACAATGCTTGAGTACAAAACTCAGTGTTGAATAGTGAATGGTAATCATTGCATCAGCTGAGGTAATGTAGCAGGATATAGGATAAGCTAATCTTTAGATAGCAATACCGTTGGTTTTTCTTTGGCTTGGAGTAGTAGAGCAGGGTTTGTTAAGGCATAAAGACTATTTACTGTAGGTGCTAGCTCCAATAAGAACTCCATGTATGATTCTCAAATTACACAACATTTGACTAGAGGCTTATAGGGAACAAGGTGCCCTTTGGTATACTGGATATACACACATTTCTGCCATGGCACCCGACATCCACAAGAAGCAAGTCTCCAGCCCTACACCACCGTCATGACATCATGGGAGCGTTGCTATCCAGAAGCTACACACAGACACGTGTACACACACAGAGGGCTGGATACACTGGCTATAATGGCTACTGTCTAACTCTCATCCACCTATAAAAGGAGAGTAATGGTTTCCACATGCCATTCACAGTGATATGAAAAGCTACAGAGGAATTCATGTCCCTAAGGGAACCACCCAGGCCCATGTTCCGGGGATTTTGAGCATGATACAGAGCGATTATTTTTATAGAGGATAATATCAAAAGAGGGTTGTGGCTGTGCTGGTAGGATTTTTTTTTTCCCAAATAAAAAAATGGAATAGTGAGAGAGACAGAAAAAATGTAATTAAAAATTGGGGTTCAAATGAGCTCATGTGATGACGCAGGCCAAGCCAGAGCTTTAAACCAGGCGGGAGTGATGTATGGAACGTCTGGCCCTCAAATCTGTTCACATTCAAAGTTGACCGATGTAACCACAAACCCACCAATATAAATGCAATATTGGGGCTAACTGTGTTGACAGAACTCACTGGACTGTGTAAAAGAAATGGTTGGATGAAATGGATCCTTTAGATCAAAGACTTGAAATCTGCAACATGGCTGTTTTTATATTTGCCCTAATACATTTATTGATTAGGTGATTGATTAATATCCCTTTTAGTACATACAGTGCCTTTAGAAAGTATTCGGACCCCTTAATTTCTCCACATTTTGTGTTATACACTTAATTTATAATTAATATAAAAATAAATTTGCCATCAATCTGCAAACAATACCTCATAATGACAAAGCGAAAACATGTTTTTAGAAAATTGTGCCAATTCATTTACTTACATTACTACATGAAAAACTGACAAAATCTCATGTACATGAGTATTCTGACTCTTTGCCTCAAATTGAGCTCAGATGCATACTGTGACCATCCTTGAGAAGGCTGTAGAATTTGATTGGAGTCCACCTGTGGCAAATTCAATAGCCTGGACATGATATAGAAGGGCACACACCTGTCATGTTAGGTGCGACATTTGGCAGTGCATGTTAGAGAGAAAACTAAGCCATGATGTCCAAGCAACTCTCTGTAGACCTAAGAGGTTGAGGGATAGATCTGAAAAAAATGTGTTCAAGGAACACATACAATGGAAGCAGTTCAGAACTACCAAGAACTCTCCCAGAGCTTGGTATTCAGCCAAACTAAGTGACCGGGCAAGAGGGGCCTTGGTCAACAAGATTACCAAGAACCCAATGGCCAATTTAATAGATCTTTCTCTGCAGAGAAACTGCAGAACCTCCCAGAGGGACAACCATCTCTGCAGCACTCCAACAATGAGGCTTTTATGGTAGAGTGGCTAGACAGAAGCCACTCCTGATTAAAAGGCATATGACATGCCGTCTGAAGGATTCCACAATCGAACTATTAGGCCTGAATGCCAATCACTACATCTGGCATAGACAAGGTACTGGACATCACCTAATACCATCCCTTAACTTAAGCATTGGGGTAAATGGGGATGTTGTTCAGCGACAGGGACTGGGAGACAGGTCAGGACGAAGCAATACAAATCTAGAGAGTTTCATGAAAAAAACCTGATCCATGGCGCACAAGACAAAATCATCTTTTCAGCAACGACCCGAAGCACACAGTTAAGAGAACGTTTTTGGACAAATCCGTGAATGCCCTTGAGTGGCCAAGCCAAAGCCTTTATTTGAACCCCATTGCACATCTGCTGAGCGGGCAGTTCACCGATACTCCCTATCCAATCGGAAAGAGAGAATCTACAAAGAAGAATGAGAGAAACTGCCCAAATCCAGATGTGCAAAGCTGGTATAAGTCTCAAAGCGGTGATTTCCGCCGAAGGCACTTCTAAAAAGTACTGCATGAAGTATGAATACTTACGCACATGAGATATTTCAGTTTTGGATTTTCAATGATTTGGCACAAAAGCGTGTTTTCACGTCGTCATTATGGGATATGTTTGTGTATTTTTGTGAAATAAATAATACAATGAGTCAATAAAACAACTAGATGTGGAGATAGCGAAGGGGTCTAAATACTTGCAGGACCGTGATGTTTGGTCAAGATTATTGAATATGATAATCAAATTTTCACTTTTTAACTGTTGATTTCCACCAAAATGTCAATAAATGCTTACTCAATAAATCACAATCAGTGAATGGTCAATCAGTTTAGAGATTTCCGAAGAATAGGTGGTTAAAGAAGGTATATTTAAAGGTGCAGTCTGAGATTTGGTAATCTATTGAAAGGCCATCTCAACTCTTAAAATTACAAACTGATTTTGTAAAAAAAAATTCTTTATTATAATCCAAAACATAAGAATAAAAAATGTATATCCAGAATATGGTTTAACTATACTATCAAGGGTAAGTCCTGGCTTCCATAGCACCATCTAAGAATTTGACAATGGTTGTGACATTTTCACATCCCCAATCATTCACTGTTTGTAAGACAACTTTTTTTCCAGAGATCCAGACAGTAGCTTTGATGTCCAGCCTAACAGAAGGGACATATCTGTGATTAGTAAAAGCGCACCTTGTAGAGCTGATGGAAGCCAAAGGCCATGCCCATCATGATGACAGTGAGGGCACCATAATCTCTCCATCTGTAGCCACGGGGACCTGAAGAAAGATAAAGATACAGGGCATTATTATTTGGACAGTGACAAGTTTTGTTGTTTTTGTCACTGTACTCAAGCACACTGGATTTAAAATAAAACAATGAATAAGAGGTTAAAGAGCAGACTGTCAGCTTTAGTTTGAAGGTACTTATACCCATAAACCATTAACCGTGTTGGAACTACAGCACTTTGCATACACAGTCCCCCCATATTAGGAGACCAAAAGAAATTGGACAAACTCATATCATTTTACATAAAGTATTCATAGTTAGTACTTTGGGGCAAATCCTTTGCATTTGATGACATCTTCAGACACTAATATCTTTCCTGGTGAGGCCTGTTCTGCAGCGATCTTTAATTCCTGTTTGTTTCTGGGCACTTTTGACATCTAGGCACATGAAGCACATGCTCTATTGGTTTCAGCTCAGGGGATTGATTTGGCCATTCAAGAGCATTCCACTTTTTGGCCATACAAAACTCCTTGGTAGCGTTAGCAGTATGTTTGGGTTCATTGACAGGCTTCTAGGTGATGTGCCGTCCCATGGGTTTTTGGCCTTTGGTTGGGTCTGGTTGTTTCTGTACACAAATGTCTCATAACTGCTGCTGTCAGCAGTAACATCATTGATGAAGACAAGTGAGGCAGTCACACATGCCTAAAACATAACATCCACTCGACCTTATTTCACAGTTAAGATGGTATGCCTGTTCCTTTTTTTTCTCCACACTTTCCTCTTGCTTTCCATCATTCTATGTTAATATTTGTGTAATCTTTCCACAGTACCTTTTATTGAGAACTCTGAGACTCTTCTAATCCTGTTTTTGAGCCTAACTACTGTTTTTGCACCTTCCAGTCCAGTCTCTGTAGTTCGGCAGGTGAAGTCTTCTGCGAATGGTAGTGGATGACACGTCCATGTCTACCTCCTGGAGTTTTCTTGATTTCTCTAACAGTTTTTGGTAGTTATTTTAATACTTTGTAGCAAGCATTCATGCACTGGTTCTTGTGCGTCAGACATAAATGAAAAGCCTATAATCAAGATATTGACAGCTCTCTTGTGAATGCACTAATGATGAAAACACATATGCCTAATAAGAAACAGCAGTGAAGACAATAGTCGAGTACTTTAGATACCCTTAAATGCTGGGACAAAATGTGTAGTTATTTCTAAATCCTTCATAACATGGATAAATATAGTTAAAATTAAAGCATTCAACCATTATTGGTTCATTTAAAATCAATGTGCTGTAGTACAGAACAAAAAGAACAAAACTTGTTTCACTGTACAAACACTTATGGACTGCACTTTAAAACACAATTTATGATATAGCATCGTGAACAGGCCATTTGGTAGTAGTGGTCAAAACACATACTATATTAAATACTGCACTTTGCAAGTTGAAATCAAACTGAAAAAAATCATATAAATATAAAGGAAAACGCCAACGTAATCAAATAGAAAATGTTGCAATGAATAAATACATCCTGCAAATAAACCATAAATCCTGCAAATAAACCAACCAGAAAACATCAACTATATTAAATCTCAAGCTGACGCAAGGTCATATGAAAAACATGTGAAATTTCTATTCAATACTAGCAAAATTAAGCCTATTTGTCTTCGATGAATATTGATTCTGATTCTATAAGCATCTAGAAGAGGAAGAACATGTAAGGGCTGGAAGGTGAGTGTGCGTGATGTTGGGAAAACAACTACAAACTGTGTGTCTCTGTATGGCAGACTGAAAGTGTCATTGTTTTATTGTTTGAGCTGTCATCTGGATGGGCCAACTGTTTGGAGTGGAATCTTTCACATTAGAGAAACAGTCATCGAAAAATGTCACTAAACATACACCCACAGAGCGCTGTTTACACTGTTTCACCTAGATGTTTTCTTAGGCAAGACACAGAAATCCTCGCAGTATGGCAATGTGGACACTTTTTAACTGGGATGGGCGCGGGGGTGGCGTGTGCGCGCGGGTACTTGTCAGGGACGACATGAGAGACTATTGGCCCCTCAGACCTGACTGTCCTCACCATATTTCACTTAGGTGCATCACAGCATTGCATGCCTTCCTGAGAGACTCTCATTGCTTTGCCACTGATTTGTCGAACCTACTGCTGATCTACTGTTCATTGTCAAGGTGAATAGAACAATCCTCTACTCGGCTAAGGGCACACGTCAATACAACTGAAGTGACGGCAGGAACAGCCAGCAACCTTTTCCATCAAAAATCCTAAATCACTGTCCTATTGTCCATATGGTAACCACATACAGTATATTTGGGTGTTCATCAACATTATAGCTCCCTTGGAACATGTGTCTCGCTACAGCATGCTGTCTCTTGGAAAGGCAAGCGGAGGAGTCCTTGAGGTGGGTGGTTGACCCTGACAACTCAGTAAGCCTCTGTGCATCAACTGGGGGTTCTCACCACTAACCAGTGTCTATTCCACCTCTTAGGCCCCCCCATTCCCTCTCTTTTCTCCTCATACTATTCACCGACCATCTCCATCTCCTCTTTTTTATTTGGTCACTTAAGCCGTGGATGGAACGGTGGTCTCCATCCCCCGTTTTTCCAATCTCCTCTAAAATTTATTGGGTTCAGAAGAGGCCTTCCTGTCCTTCCGCCGGTTTGAAATAGAGATCAGAGTATCCATTACTCCGACAGAGATGGATGTGGGTCCCTGTGCAGCGTCCCCATAACAAGGACATCAGAGAGGTAGCCCCCTCTTTTCAGCGTGACCCCCATACAAGACTCCCCGGCTCTCACCTCATTATGCAGCTTCCCTTATAGCCGTTTTGATATAAAACCTCCGACTATGGAATGGTCCGAGCCAGAGCCCCTAACTACATGGCCATCCCATCAACATCACTTTCATTACAAAACATGAGATGCCGGGGGAGTCAAGGACAGTGCAGTAATAAATGAGGGTGGAATACATCGGGAATCATTGTCATACGGGTTAAGCATTATGCAGACTTCATTCTGCATTGGTAAATCAGTGGACAGCGCTCATAACCCATGCCGTAATAAAGATACAGGTTGGAGCAGGGCCTTGCTTGGGGTGAAACCCCCTGGTATGAAATGGTGCTGGGAGAGATTGCACATGATAAAGGGGTGGCGACATTGGTGAAATAATTACTAAGCGAGGCAAATGTGATCCTCCTGCTACTGCTAATCACTTTTATGATTGGATTGAGGGTAAATAGGTACATGTGCATGTTGACACAACATTACAGTTCAAGTGGAAAACTGCACACACCGCTGACATCCATCCACATCTGCACTTTTTTACTACTTTTTGCTCATCTGTTGAAAAGGAAGGCTTTTTTCACCAATAGTACAAAACATTGAGGCTTATGGAGTAGCATTCAATAAAGGTGTGTGTGTGTGTAAGGGTTTGAGCACTCACTGTAGTGTACAGGTTCCAGCTGGTGGGCAGGAAGGGGATATTGGGGTCCAACAGGGGTAAGGGCCAGGGGCTCATCAGTGCTGCCTGAGCGCTGGATGGCAAGCTCTATCTCCACATCAGTCAGACCTGGAACGCAACACTCACAACATTACCACTGTATTGGAGTATGGCTACAAGAGTATTGGTGAGAATGTCACAAAGGAAGTTAAAGTAGGTGTAAGTCTTAAATAATCCCCCACTGCAACCTAAAAAGGTTGTGGGCACTATAAACTCATGATAATACTTTAAATTACAGTGGTATACAAACCTTCATTTGACCCAAGGTTTACGGAATACCTAGTCTAATATGGCTGCTTGTCTTCCCCATTGCACAATTAACCACAATGTGGAGGACGACCAGCTCAGCATATACATTAACCTCCTTAATTATTGGAACCTTTGATAAATACTGATAAAAATATTGTTAAAATAATTAAAGTATTGGGAAAAAAGGTATACCTAGAAATATGGGACATTATGAAACATTTTGCAAAGCATGGTGGAGGCAATGCCATAGTCTGGCGGTGCTTTGCTGGTGGTAAAGTGAGAAATTTGTACAGGGTAAAAGGGATCTTGAAGAAGGAAGGCTTTCACTTCATTTTGCAACACCCTGTCGACAGCGTGTGACTGGAGACGATTTCTTCCTACAACAGGACAATGACCCAAAGCACAGCTCCAAACCATGCAAGAACTATTTAGGGAAGAAGCAGTCAGCTGCTATTCTGTCTATAATGGAGTGGCCAGCATGGATCACCACCCGTTTGAGCTGTTGTGGGAGAAGCTTGACCGTTTGGTACGTAAGAAGTGCCCATCAAGCCAATCCAACTTTTAGGAGGTGCATCAGGAAGCATGGGGTGAAATCTCTTCAGATTACCTCAACGAATTGACAACCAGAAGGCCAAAGGTCTGCAAGGCTGTAATTTCTGCAAGTGGAGGATTATTTGACGAAAGCAAAGTTTGAAAGACACAATCATTATTTCTAAACTTGTCACAATTACTATAATTCCTATAAATGCTGCTATATTTCCTATTCAAATGCATTTCATGCATGTTTTCATGTGAAACAACAACATTTCTAAGTGACCCCAAACATTTGAACGGTAGTGTCAGGTCCTGGCAACGGGGTGCCTCTAGGCATCTCTGTGCCTGGGGGTAAAAGACAGGGCCTGACAGTAGAGGTGCCTCTTGGCATCCCTGCGTTTCCCTTTTGGATGTTCCCTATTAGAGGCAGCTGCCCCACATTGCCTCTGACTGGGGATCCTATTTAAGTTCCGTTGTTTTGTGGATTGTTGTTTGTGCTATGTGCCTCAGTTCTCGGTTGGGTGGCTTCTTTTGTTTTGTTGCCCATACAACCAAATAAAAGTTTCCTACTCCTGTTCTGTGCCTCATGTGCTACTTACCCTCAACCATGACAAGTAGTGTATATTTACTATTTAAGGAAACAGGTAATCACAGTATAACACCAAGTCAATCAAACTTCAGGGATATCAATCTGTCCAGTTAGGAAGCATAAGCGATTGTGTATCAATACTACCTGTTTTTGTGCAAATGAAAGTGACAGGTGCACTGGAAAGGCAACAGCAAGACAACCCCAAAAAAAGGAAAGGTTTTGCAGGTGGTGGCCACAGACAATTGCTCACCCCTTAATTCTTCCTGACTGATTCTTCTCTAGTTTTGCTAATATCCGTGTCACTACTAGTAGCATGAGGCGGTAGTGGCAGTCAATTCAGGTTGCACAGGTAGTCCAACTCCTCCAGGATTGCATATCCATATGTGGTTGCAAGAAGGTTTGCTGTGCCTCCCACTACAGTCTCATGAGTGTGGAGGAGATACCAAGAGAAGGGCTGTTAAAAAACAGCTGGACAGGGCCATAGAAGGGTATCAACCCAGCAGCAGGACCGGTATCAGCAAAGAGGTACAGGAGATGCACTGCCAGAGCCCTACAAAATGACCTCCAGGTGGCTACCAGTGTGCATGTTTCTGACAAAACTGTCAGAAACAGACTCTATGAGGGTGGCATGAGGGCCCGATGTCCTCTAGTGGAACCTGGGCTCAGAGCCCAGCACAGTGCAGCTCGATTGGCATTAATTAAAAAACACCAGAATTGGCAGATCCGTCATTGGTGCCCCATTTTCTTCACAGATGTGAGCAGGTTCACAGTGAGCACATGTGAAAGAGTCTGGAGATGCCGTGGTGGACGTTTTGAGGTAGGTCAATGATGGTCTGGGGAGGCATATCCTTGCAGGGTCGCACAGACCCTTATCAATTAAGTTTAAACTTAGAGAGTGCATTCCTTAGGTTTACAAGGATTTAAAGTGGAGAAAGAGAACTGACCCTACCCCCCCTGGCACAATAGTATAGCAGCATAAGACCTTGGGGCTGAGACGAGGGGTCCAGTTATGCTGTGGCCCTATCCGGGGGAGGCCCTGGACAGGGCCCAACAGGCAGGACGTCAATCAACCCACATTGTCAAGCATCGACCAAAGGGACACCAACCAATGGCAACCACCCTGAAATGGAGGCAGAGTACTGTTGTGCAATTGGGAGTTCACACCAATTGCACAATGGGCGCAATGACAACAACAAGCCAGTGACTGTGCCCCCGAATGGCATTGGAGAGAGGGCATCCCAGTGGCGATGACAGCCCACCTGGCAAGACAGCAAGGGTGGACAGAATCAAGCCTTACCAACAGTACCCGGACTAATGTTAGATACTGAGATGAAATCCTCAGACCCATTGTCAGACATGACACTGGTGTAGTGGACCCAGGGTTCCTCCTGGTGCAGGACAATGCACGGTTTCATGCGGCCAGAGTGTGTAGGCAGTTCCTCCCCAGACCTGAATCCAACTGACAACTTCTGGGACGCTATGTACTGGTGCATCCGACACTGCCAATTAGCACCACAGACTGTCTAGGAGCTCACTGATGCTCTGATCCAGATCTGGGAGAAGATCCCACAGGACCCCATCTGCTGTCTCATCAGGAGCATGCCCAGACATTATTTGGGAATGCATACAGCCACATGGGGGCAATACACACTACTGAGTCACATTATGAGTTGCCGGAAACAAATTCACGCAAATTCACGCACAACAGGCAAGCAGCTTGGTGAGAAGGCAACAACTGTTGGCGCAATTATTAGAAAATGGAAGAAGTTCAAGATGACGGTCAATCTCCCTCAGTATGGGGCTCCATGCAAGATCTCACCTTGTGGGGCATCAATGATCATGAGGAAGGTGAGGGATCAGCCCGGAACTACACGGCAGCACCTGGTCAATGACCTGAAGAGAGCTGGGACCACAGTCTCAAAGAAAACCATTAGTAACACACAATGCCATCATGGATTAAAATCCTGCAGCGCACGCAAGGTCCCCCTGCTCAAGCCAGTGCATGTCCAGGCCCGTCTGAAGTTTGCCAATGACCATCTGGATGATCCAGAGGAGGAATGGGAGAAGGTCATGTGGTCTGATGAGACAAAAATAGAGCTTTTTGGTCAAAATTCGCCATGTTTGGAGGAAGAAGAAGGATGAAAACAAGCCCAAGAATACCATCCCAACCGTGAAGCATGGAGGTGGAAACCATTCTTTGGGGATGCTTTTCTGCAAAGGGGACAGGACGACTGCACCGTATTGAGGGGAGGATGGATGGGGCCATGTATCGCGAGATCTTGGCCAACAACCTCCCTCCCTCAGTAAGAGCATTGAAGATGGGTCGTGGCTGGGTCTTCCAGCATGACAATGACCCGAAACATACAGCCAGGGCAACTAAGGAGTGGCTCCGTAAGAAGCATCTCAAGGTCCTGCAGTGGCCTAGCAAGTCTCCAGACCTGAATCCAACAGAAAATCTTTGGAGGGAGCTGAAAGTCCGTATTGCTCAGCGACAGCCCCGAAACCTGAAGGATCTGGAGAAGGTCTGTATGGAGGAGGGGGCCAAAATCCCTGTTGCAGTGTGTGCAAACCTGGTCAAGAACTACAGGAAACGTATGATCGTATGAATTGCAAACAAAGGTTTCTGTACCAAATATTAAGTTCTGCTTTTTCGCCCCTCACAGTTGAAGAATACCTATGATAAAAATTACAGACTTTTACATGCTTTGTAAGTGGGAAAACCTGCAAAATCGGTAGTGTATCAAATACTTGTTCTCTCCACTGTACATTTTGTAATCATTGTGCTTATTTTGTTATTAGAACATACAAAACAATACCGTTTGTCTGATTGAATTTGGATTGGTTGAAATTAGAAGCATCATCTGAAGCCAAATTGGTATCGGCCGATTGTGCGCAATATGAGCTATCTAGTGAAGACATGGTCCCTTTAGCCACGCACTTCTGATGTCATTGTTAAATTGTATTTTGATATTAATCTTATTCGAATTTGGCTGATTTACTTCTGTAATGTTGCAGATGGAGGCAGGGCACAGCTCCAGGGAGAATGGAGGACTTTAATAAAAGAACTAAAACATAACAAAACAAAACATAAAAAAAACAGAACATAGTGCAGAGGAATGAAATTCATGAAAACTTATTCGAAATGATCTCAGATTTGAAGGTGGGGAGAGACTTGATAATCTCCAAGTGTAATTTACGGAACTGTCGCACCTCTTTGAAATGAGCGGAGATGTCATCGCAGATGAGAAATCTGATTAAGCTGTGGAGGCGATAATGTCGTTATTTACATATGACACACCCATAATTTGTGGGTGTGGTGATCATCAACCTATGAATTGACAGCTTTTAGCATAAATTATAGCCTGAAATGGCTAATTAACCATTCGTAATTCTCCATGCTAAAATCAGCACAAGTTACAGAACACTCTTTTACGTCTCAGCCCGTTGCCGAAATCCTTTAAAAAAAGCAAGCTCTGCCATCATTAGCGTAAGGGCTCGAATAACGTGAATGAAATAAATAATATATTAATACAGTAGTGATAAAATATATTGTGGTACGTTGTGTGTGTTATATTCCTCGTCATCTTCATATTACCTATCATTGTTATAATTGTGGTTGTTGTTACTGAGGCTGTTACGATTTTTTTTTCATGACAATGGTCTTATTGCAAATCAAGCATTCTTATTTTTTACGTTGGTTTACACAGTCTGCGACCAGACGTGATTTTGATTTTAAGGATAAGACAAAGACAATACTGATGAATACCAGCTCTGTCAGTGATCACTATGAGATCACATTTGATCATACACACGTTTCATGAATCTGGGCCAATACCTGAAAAGAAACATGAGGGAAGAAGGAACTTAAATATGGACTGTGATCAGGAACACAGGTGAGAGCAATAACTACAAAGAAATGGTGTCCTTCTCCAAATGAGTGAGAGGTTGTTGGGTTTCACTGGAACAGCACAACAACAGTTATTGTTCATTTTATGAACAGAGGGACAGTTTCACTCTGTACAACCTTCTACTTACTCCATATCCTCAGAACAAGCACAAGCAAAAGAACATTTAATCTGGCAAAACGTGACAGCAAAACAAGGGTCTGCAAGAATGTGTGCAGCTTACCTAAACACTGAATAGAGATCTTACTGACTCACCAGCATGGAAAGGTAGTCCGAGATTACTTCAAAAATATAAACATTAACGCAGAAAAAAATCCATTTTTGGTACTACAATAAAGTGCAAACTCCATGGACTGACATGATTGCCATGTTGTACAATGTAATTTTTCAAACTTACCTTTGGTGTTGTCAGACTGAAGTTCTACATTATGCAAAGGACTTACATGCTTGCACTTCTCAACACCTTGAACTAACACATTGTCACAAGGTTGTAAAGTGTCAGACAAAGGCAAAAACCCTCCATATTAGATTGTGTCTCACAGTATCTTCACAGGATGCCTAAAGACATCTCCCCTCTGCAAAGACACAAACTGATCTGAGACAAAAGGTTGGGAAACACATAACGTCCTCTAAATGTTACTGTTAAAATTTAGGACACAGAGGTCAAACAAATAGGTCTGGAGAAGTCTGGTAGGGCCGAGGTCAGGTCAGGAGCAGGTTTATATATGATTGTCTGGTCAATACCCCTCAATCAACTTGGGTTTCAATAAAACATATTGTTTTATTATGGAGAAAATAATCGACTGATTGAAGTCGATCATTCCAGATTCAAATCTCCTTGGGGACAGCCCAATTAGTAATAGAACAAACTTCCAAACCATGCCCACCTTAACCCAGGTTGCAAATTATTATAGGACATTTTTGAACAGTGCAAACAACAGTAATTGTGTGATGCTGGGTATTCAGGACTGTGGCTCAAACAAAATAAGTACTAATGTGCTTGCTGAAGTGCCTAACCGGTGTATTTGCACCTTGCATTGTAGCCTCTGTATCTCAGTTAGTGAAGTCTCCCGCAGACCGTAGTGCCTGTCAAATTCATGCCCACTTCCTGAAGAGTTTCCTAATCTGCCTGACAGGTTTTATTTTTATTACTTCATTATGGTGAGCATTCATTAGTCATCAAATGTAGAGGACCTCATTGGTCCACCAAGCAATTTACTGCTTTCTTTCTTAAAGTACCAAACAGCCCAAAAACATCCAAACAGCCATGTGACATATCATTGCCCACATACATTTTGAATTCACCTAATCATGTGAAAACAACATATCTGAGTCAAAACTGGTTCAGTGCTATAGTGCCATTCAGTTACTTGCCACCAGCAGACATCAGAAAGGGATCAAACCATGAATGCTGAAACTCAGTTCTCTTCCTTAACTACCACCAAAGGCAAAGAAAATCCAGGTAAAAAATATATAACAGAGTATGTCCACAGATCCAGTTATATTTCCCAGGTGGAGATCTCATACACCGCAGACAGAGAAAATGCATTATTTTAATTTTCTCATTGTGATGTAAATGTATTACATAATTTTGCAAATGCCAATATAATTTAATCTTCAGATCTTTTTTAATGATTTTAATGGTGATTAAATTGCCAAGAGCTCCCTAATGGAGAATAGGGGGGGAAAAAATCTAATATGAACATTTCCCTTTGTGGACTGAAAGGATTTTATTTCCGTCACCATATGCTTGCATGGGTAGGAGTCTCTCGTCTTTAATGAGCATCATAATCTAAACAAAGACAAATAATTACAACTTTCAATGAGCGTCTGAGAAAAGGCTGATGTTGTTTATTTTGAGCTAAACCAAAACTCGACAGTAGAAAACCAAAAACAAATAAACTGCAGTGGATCACTTGACAAATGAACATGTTCGTGTTCAGTAGTCGTCTGGCGACTCAAATGGAAATCTTATGCATTATCGTTACATAAATACACAGCTCAAAAAATGAAGGGAGCACTTCAATCACACATCGGGTCTCGATGAACCAAATGTATGAAAGATCAAAATCTTTACGGTACATTGTGTAATTCGTTGAAAACGAACTGACGTAACAACGGTCAATAGAAAACAATATCACCAACCGACTGAGGGCTGGATTCAAACTCGCACTGAAAATCTACGTAAGGCTGTTCCAACGTGCTTTTATCACAGCAACTTATAATGTGATTCACTAGTGTGTATTGGCCCCCATGCGCCTGTATCCACTCCCGACAATGTCTGGGCATGCTCCTGATGAGACGGTGGATGGTGTCCTGGGGGATCTGGAATTCAGTTCTGGGGAACGTGAGGGCCAGTCAATGGTATCAATGCCTTTGTCATCCAGGAACTGCTTACACACTCTGGTCACATGAGGCCAGGCATTCTCCAGCACCAGGAGGAACCCATGGGCCCATTGCACCAGCATAAGGTCTGACGATGGGACTGAGGATTTCATCCTGGTACCTAACAGTAGTCAGGGTACCGTTGGCTAGCATGTGGAGGTCTGTTCGACCCTCCAAGGATATGCCTCCCCAGACCCTCACTGACCCACCGCCAAACTGGTCATGCTGGATGATGTTGCAGGCAGCATAACATTCACCACGGCGTCTACAGACTCTTTTGTGTCTGTCACATGTGCTCAGTGTGAACCGGCTCTTATCTGTGAAGAGAACAGGGCACCAATGGAGGCCCTGAAAATTCTGGTGTTCTCTGGCAAATGCCTATCGAGCTGCACTGTGCTGGACTGTAAGCACAGGTCCCACTAGAGGACGTTGGGCCCTCATCCTCGTGGAGTCTGTTTCTGACAGTTTCTGACAATGGTCTGTGGCCACCAACTGTAAAACCATTCCATTTTTGAGTGTTGTCCTGCTGTTGCCTCTCTAGTGCACCAGTGTAACTTTCATTTGCACCAAAACAGGTGACACTGATTCACAATCGCTTACGCTTCCAAACTGGACAGATTGATATCACAGTATAAAGGGTGTTATACTGTGATTATTACGTGTTCCCTTCATTTTTATCAACAGTGCATATCAGTCTGAGTCTCTTCCCATTCACCATTTATGTAGCATAAACAATGATGTGTAATCAGCGATCTGATCATCTCAAACCTGAGTATCAAAGCCAATTTTCCCATGTATTCTGGCCCAACCCAGCGCTTTGTGGAATCAATCCCACAGGGAAGTGTTCAGGTTAAAAGGCAGCAGGGCCTAGTGGTTAAGGTAGTCACAACGTTTCTAGATTGAATCCCTGACATAACAAGGCAAAAAATTATCAAGTTGTTCTGTCCTTGAGCCAGGCAGTTTAACCTTAATTGCTCCCAAATGAAAAATGAGAATGTGTTTCTGCTCATACTTACAAACACCAGTAAAGAAAACTACTTTCTGTGGGCTTGGTGTAGCTTTTGGCCTGGAGCAAGCAGTTTTGGTAAAAAGGAAAGTCCAGCGAAGCATACTGAAGCAAAAAAAAAAGGACATTTCCTATTAGACACATGGGATGTCTCCCCATGTGGAATATTTGAATTACATCATGCGTCATTTAAAACAAATGACTAATTTACTTTTGGGTGTGTAAACCAGTTTTAAATAGCTGTACAAACTAAGACCCCTGCATTCAATTGCAAGAAAGCCAGGATGAGGTTTGCATCAACTGAGATATTTTGATAACAGACAACTAGCCTTATTTTTTGTACAATACGGGGAGGAAAAAATATGAGAGTGATAACAAGAAGGTTGTGAGAAACGAGAAGAAATAATTTGTTGAGCCATTTGCATACACTGCACAGTTGGTCATCCATGTGGAGCTAGTCATTACAACATTAACACACATAAACATTTAATTTCTTAAATTAAGTGTTTATGAAATGACATCAATGACTGACTGTTAACCAAATCATTTGAGAAGTATCGCGTCCCCCAAGAACCTGTGTGAGAATGTGTGATGTAGAAGATTCTTAACTGCGTTCCCAAAAGGCGTCAGATAAGCATTTATTCTGCATCCACAAACCCTTTGGATCAACAAGAATCATTCACAATAAATCCCTCATTTGGATAAGAGGAGCTCAGGAGCCTACAGGACATCTTGGAGAATCCACAACATACGATGTTGAGAGTCCTGGTACCAACAGTATTTAAATGCTCCAAGGGCTTCAAATGGCCATTGAAATTGTTGAATAATTGAAGGGAAATATTGGCCAGCCGTCAATGGCAGGGCCTGAGTGCCAGGAAGTGGCTACGCCATGTGCTGAGCCCATGCAGTCAGGCTGCACTGTCCAATAAGCAATAATGTGTCCCTGGATGCTAGACTCATCTGACCACAGCAGACACAACGGTGGCAGATTATTGAGTGAGACATGCAAGGGCTGTATCCCAAATGGTACCCTATTGCCTGAAAAGGTCATGCACTGTATGGCAACCGTCTTACATCCAAAGGTTACTCAAAAAACTGTCAGAAATAATCTAGCATATAAAATAATGACAGGCAACAGACTAACTAGATAGCTTGTAGCATGGCTAGTTACCTTGCTGGTGTATTTGTTTTGCAAATGTATATAAACAAATCAAAAGTATTGCCTTAAGTAGCCAGCCTACCTATCCTTCATGCATAGAATTAGGGAATATTTGGTTGGAGGTTAAAATATTTGTTATCAAGGGTGGCCAACCATACAGCCAAAAACCTCTGCTCAAGCCACACTAATCACTTTGTTGCTACTGCACAATATCCAGAAAAATATAGCTGAAATGTAAGGCTAGATGCATGTAGAAGCTCTCCAGCTGGGCCGATATGGGCTAATATGTTTTATACAGTTGTCTATACACTTAGTGTGTGTGTGTGTGTGTGTGTGTGTGTGTGCCCTGGGTCATTCTACATAACATTGCAAATTTGGGGTTGAAATGTTTTTTGTTTTCTATTTTCCCCAAAACTTTCTTCACCTGTATCCCGACATATGGTGCCTAGTTTAAGAGCATAGCAGAAGGAAATAAGACCAAGGGATTAGAGACCAGCTAACTGACTCGCATTTTACAGGCTACCCAAAATCTTACATATCAAAAATTATGTAAGTATGTAAAATAAGTATCCTAACATTTTGGAAAATGTTTTGAGGGGTTAGTAATCGAATATGGCTGCCCTGCCTGTGAGGACAATTGAGGTAGTAAGATGAAAAGTGCGCTCCTTCCAGGGCATGAGGATTCTAGTCTAGAATTGATGGTACAGTCAGCAGTGCGATATAAGATTCTTGAAAGACCAAAAATAACGAGGGTTACTAAAATGGTCACAACCAAGACATTTAATACCTACAAGATATATGGAGGTATTATGTGTGCCATTATGGCATCGGTGAAAGCATGTGTCGTACCATTCTGATGTTGCATGTGCCATGCTCTCTACACTAAGCTACAGAGGACCACCACGTGAGTATTGGACACAGTATACAGTTTGTTGAAAAATAAGAATTTAATACTGAGGTTGTCAGCAGGTGGGCTCCAACCCTCCAACAGCCTAAACATTAACATCTAGATTTCCATGTGACACAACTGACTGTGCTTTCCACACATTCTTGTGAAATAAACCATAGAAATGCCTGAAACAATATAGTTTAAAAAAGAAATGAGTAGCTCATGCAATCTGGAAACATTACAGAGACAATTATAAAATACATTTTGTCTAAATTATATTATAAGTTTACATTTTAAGTGAAAAACAATTGCTTTATTATTTTGTTTATTTTGGTATTAACATAAATCAAATTAATCTGCAATAAAATGTTAAATCAACATTATCCTTTGCTGGTAATTTTTTAGTCTCGATAGTGATCATGTGGAAGACTGTAAATAATTTAAATATGAAATAAAAACAAAATGTGAGAGTAGTATGCTGTATATCTACCTGGCATTTGTCGGGATACAGGTGAAGAAAGTTTTGGGGAAAATAGAAAACAAAAAACATTTCAACCCCAAATTTGCAATGTTATTGTAGAATGACCCATGTAAGGAACCGGGTGACATTTGGGGCACAGAACATGTCTCAATATTGTCATAAAAACATTTCCGTACTATGAGAGAGGCCCCCATTCTACCATTACATTGAAATACATTCAAAATGCATTCCTATTAAATATACTGTATATGTATGTTAATGGCCCTGGACATCTTTAACGTTGTTCTGTGCACAGTAGTACAAAAGGGGTTATTTAATTTACATTAAAATAAAATGCATGGATATTCACAGAACCATTTGGTTTTCTAGTTGAATTAAAACATGCTCAGATTTTTTCTATGCTCTGATCTGTTGATTATTCAGAAAAGACAACAAAAAGGACCCCTCACATCCATTTAAAGAAGATATAAAACAAGGCAAGAGAGTTTTACATATAAAAGGAAAAGGCTCCAAAAAGGTTTTGCAGAAATGTATTTTTCCAAACCTGTGGAATAACCCTTGGACCCCCATTTTGGATCGACCTGGCAAGGAGATTAATGTTTTTAAGGCATAAATTACATCTAATGACGACACCATAAAAAAAGAACAATAATGGAAAGCTATTCTGTATTTCATTATACTGTATTATTTGGTGCACCTGATACACGCCGCCCCTGTTTATGAGTCACCATATTAGCAGATGCTCAACCGAAGCATTTGCTGTGACCTTGCCATTCTCATTGGGGCATGAAATTACGGTGCTGGCACCTCAATATTGCAGCTATAAATACTGTAAACTGCATATCTGGCCTACGTTTTCTATTGTCTTTCAACATAAACCTGATCGGTATTTATTTAAAGGAAAACCCATTGCTCGTCACATTATTTACGGCTCTATTTTCAGTGGGCTCTTACTCTCAGGGCATTTTTTTAAGGGCAAAGGAGGCAGCGAGGCCCAGGTGTCATAAAACGCATTTCTCCAATTCTGGCACTTCTGAACTTTATGGGTAAAGACCCGGCCCGGACAACCAATTATAAATATTGCTTACTAAAATATTTTGGATGCTAAAAGGTGAATGCTCTTTTACTGTCATACAAGCTCTGAATTATTAAGTTGCCCTTGAATGAAAATGACTTACATTTTGAATATGAAATGTAAAAAATATATATGTCAGGGGTCATAAAAAGATGGAGGTCAATGGGCTATTGAAAGCCAGAGAGCAACTTTAACCTGTTTCTCATGCTGTGTTGGCATGGAGAAAATTCTAGTCATGTAATTTGGTATCAAGGAGCATGGCACTATTGCTGCCTGAAAATGGCATTCCTTAAATAATGACCACTCGCGTATTCATTGATGTATTCAAAAAGAAGACTCATTTCCCTGCTTTATCGCCTTGTACTGATGACAAAGTGGGAGAGAGCCGGGGCTAGGTGGCGCCGTGGAGTAATTTATAACCACATCAATCCCGTTACCTTGTATGCAGGCCTTGGTCATTGCCATTTTTGTCCGAGAGGTGAGTCGCATAACCCCACTTGCAAACCACATCCTATTACAATCTGTAATGAAAAACCTTATCCTTACCCTTACCGTACCTTCATATCAAGAACAGTAATCCAGGGGCGATTCTGTGTTCCCCATGAACCTCTTTCAATGGCCACTACTTAGGTGAAGCCTATTATAGTATATTGCTAGCTGTTTTACTTTTTCAGTTTATTATGCCGAATAACTATCGGAGGCTTAATTTTAAGCATAAAATTATTCTATGTAATTATTATTCTGAATACAATGCAAGTGTAAACATGTCCCCGGTATACTAGTCACTAAGCAACATAATTCTTGGCAATCAGAGCACTTACTATTTACCTTTGGGTGTTTCAGCAGAATGTCTGATTTCTTTACTGTGCAATACGAAGTGCCCCGCAGTCACACTGACATATCGAAGAAAGGCTAAGAGGTGCTTACACAATCCTGAAAAAGCTGATTATCTGAAATTACAAGTATTCATCTCCTTGGACTTACCCAGATTCTATTGTGTAACAACTTCAAATCTAAATGCATTTATTTAGGATAAATTGATTAATCCACAAATTTAACTTTCAAACAGAAGTAAATTGACATAGACATTGGCCTTTATGGTTTTTAAACCACTCCAGTGGGACTTCGGCTGTATGTTTGGGGTCATTATCAAACTAGAAGATGAATGTTCTCCCAAGTACCAGGTGTCTTGCAGACTTCAGCAGGTTTTCTTATAGGATTTCACTGCACTATGCTGCATCCATTTTGCTCTCTATCTACCAGGCCCTGGTGCAGAGAACCATCTAAACAGTGGGATGTTGTTCTCAAGATGATACGCAGTGTTAGAGCTTAAGAGTTAAGGCCAACCATATACATTTTAATAGAATATTCTTCCACTTGGTGTCAGAGTCCCACAAATGCCTTCTGGCAAACTCTAGCTGAGATTTGATGAGAGATTGCCACTCTCCCATAAAGGCCATCTGTGATGCACAGGGCTATTGTTGCAGTCTGCATAGTGCCAGTTCAGCCGTGGAAGACTAACTCCTTTAGAGTTGCCATAGGCCTCTTGGTGGCCTCATCGACTACTGCTCTTCTCAATGCAAATGCCTGTTTGATGGAGTACTGCAGAGATGGTTGTCCTTCTGGCATGTTCGCCGATTTCTGCAGCGAAACTCTGAGGCTCTGTAAGAGTGGCCATGGGTCCTTGGTCACCTCCTAGACCAAGGACCTTCTTGCCCTGTTACCTAGAATGTCCAGCTCTAAGAAGTGTCTTGACTTCTTCCATTTTACAACAATGGAGCCCACTGTGCTTCAGGGAACTCACAATGCTTTAGCAATTGACCTATATCATGACACAATTCTCTCTGAGGTCTACAGTCGGAGGACTATATGGCTTGATTTTGTCTCTGACATACACTGTGAAGTATGTATGTATGTATTTGCCACAGGTAGATCCCAACAGAGTCCTAGAGACATCTCAAGCATGATAAAGGGACACAGAATGCATCCAAGCTCAACACTGCCAAGTGTCTGGGTACTTATGTACATGAGATATTTTAGGCTTTATTTTCCATAAATTGGCACCAACAAAAGTCTACGAACGTGTTTTTGCTTTTTCATTATAGAGTATAGAGTATTGTGTTTACATTGAAAAGCTGGAGTAAGCAAATGAGTCTGAATATTTTCCAGGCACTGTGTATGCTGCATAAGTATTCTAGTTGTTGGGAAGTGAATGTAATGCTCTAGTCACTTATCTGAGAAATCTGAGGATATTGTGTTTAGGTATTACTTCATAGGATATCAATGATCCAGCTGTTATCTAGTTAGCTTCTAAGGTAATCTTGAGCTGTAAACACAATGTTTTTACCATCCGTCCTTGTAGATGCTAGAGGGATTAAGTTACAAAATGAGGACTCTACTGACCAATAGAAATAACAGATATTTCAGTACATTTTACATGATTGACTGTATATAAGCCATTTGGATTTGTAAATTAGTTATGTCTTCTGTGTAAGAGCCGTTCACTGCAATGTTTAAAAAGATTTGAATTTGATTCAAACATTTAGAATTCTTTGTCATTGGTTTTTCACTATATCAATCCAAATATCAAGTCAAACTGATTATAGTTATTCATTAAATCAAGTCAAACAAAGGTGGAAGGAATATTCCTTTGGAGTGAAAAAACACAAGTCAACTAAATGACACATAGTTAAAGTGGACATGCATAATTAAATCTTATTTTTATTTGTTTCTGTAATGTCAGAGTTTTGAACATCTCCTGGAATAGGATATTTTAGATGGTTTATTCATCAGAGATTCATATTGGGGCTGTGAGAGATACTTGAGTACCTAATTTCCCATTCATTCAGTGACACTGACCGTTTGCAACACACAAAATGAAATTGTTTCTATACATACTGAAATAGACCACATTATTAAGATCTCCTTGGGAACAAAGAAAGGAGAGAAATAACAAGAGAGGCATCCTTCAACGCAGATTAGGGCACACATCTGCAAGGAAATAATATGTGGAGGCGAGATTATTGTGTAAAGAATCTGCAACATGCAATCAAAGTGCGCCCTATTTTCCTCTTCATCAGCTGGCCAACATAAGTACTGGCAGCAAGAGGAATCCAATTTAAATTCCACTCTACCGGGAGATGGTATTGTTTCATTTTATGTGCTCTTTGACATTTCTGGCTGTTAATATAGAATAAAATCGGAATGTATTTACATAAATATTACATTAAACTCTATTAGAAATTAAGAGTGACATATATTTGTGCCCATAGCAGAAGGGAGGAGGTGATTGAGTTCCAGGGTCAAAAGGTTGAAAGAAGTGTATGGCAGACTGTTGATACATGGACAAAGGAGGAAGTGACTATTGGACTGTCAAGATGTCCATCATCATGTTTGAAATGAACAATGTACAAATAGTTATCACTATCATAGGTATGGAGTGTGGCCATATTTGCTCATGGTTGTAAGTTGTTCTTCTGCACAGTAAATATTATTGTTCTACTGGTTTTGAACAGAATATGTGACGTACAAATACCTTCAATAATAATACTTTTATTTTAAAATATATCTGTTAGTTGGTAATTTAGCAAAGTTCAGAATAATCTTTTATTGAATTAAATATTTGTTGCAATGCTTCAGATTGGCATTACTTATTGCTCAACACAGTGCTACTGCCCAATGCTTCAGATTGGCATTACTTACTGCTTAACACAGTGGTACTGCCCAATGCTTCAGATTGGCATTACTTACTGCTCAACACAGTGCTACTGCCCAATGCTTCAGATTGGCATTACTTACTGCTTAACACAGTGGTACTGCCCAATGCTTCAGATTGGCATTACTTACTGCTTAACACAGTGCTACTGCCAAATGCTTCACATATGCATTACTAACTGCTTAACACAGTGGTACTGCCCAATGCTTCAGATTGGCATTACTTACTGCTTAACACAGTGGTACTGCTCAATGCTTCAGATTGGCATTACTTACTGCTTAACACAGTGCTACTGCCAAATGCTTCAGATTGGCATTAGTTAATGCTTAACACAGTGGTACTGCCCAATGCTTCAGATTGGCATTACTTACTGCTTTACACAGTGGTACTGCCCAATGCTTCAGATTGGTATTACTTACTGCTTAACACAGTGGTACTGCCCAATGCTTCAGATTGGCATTACTTACTGCTTAACACAGTGGTACTGCCCAATGCTTCAGATTGGCATTACTTACTGCTTAACACAGTGGTACTGCCCAATGTTTCGGAAGTATCCACTAAATCAAAGTTTCTTTCTCTGAGAATATGAGAAAGTCAATAGGGGACACAATGGAGTTCAATCACTTGAAAAGGTGGAGCAATCAAATTAGGTGAGACCAAAGAACCATGGTTTCAGGGGGAATTTGGAAAACCAGACCATAATGTTAACATTTCTAAGAAAAGGCAGAAAGGATTTTACCGGTTCAATTTAGTCACATGATTATATAATTGGAATCTTCCACCTAAAAAGTCCAAATACGTTTTTGGTTTCGAATAGAAAATAAATGACAACCTATTCTGAAAAAAGACAAACTTTGCAAACTTAAGAGGTGATCAGAATGGACTGGAACACTGTCAACACTGTCAGTGCCTTCAGAAAGTATTCAGACCCCTTTACTTCCTCCACATTTTTTTGAGTAATGGATTTTTATAAATAATATAGGAAGTTTACCTTTCAGCACGACCACGACCCAAATCACACATCGAAATCCACAAAAGCATGTCTTTACCAGAAGAAGATTAATGTTTTGGAATGGCCCAGCCAGAACCCAGACCTGAATCCAACTGAACATCTGTGGGGTGATCTGAAGAGGGCTGTGCACAGGAGATGTCCTCGCAATTTGACAGATTTGGAGCACTTTTGTAAAGAAGAGTGGGCAAATATTGCCACGTAAAGATGTGCCATGCTAATAGACTCATACCCAAAAACTGATTGCTGTAATAAAATCAAAAGGTGCTTCAACAAACTATTAGTTTAAGGGTGTGCACACTTATGCAACCAGGTTATTGTAAGGTTTTTATTTTAAGAAATCCCCCACTTTTCCCCACAAAGATTTCAGTTAGTTTTTCAACTGAATTGTTCACATTATAGGTCACATTAAAAGTGGAAACTGTGACATGATTTATCTTTGTCTCATTCTTTTACATCACAAAAACCTGGCAATTTTACAGGGGTGTGTAGATTTTTATATAAGCTTAAATGGCTTGATTGGGCAAACTAAAGCAAAGAATTGAACCCCATTGAAAATGTATGGGGAGATCTTAAGACCGCAGTTCACCAATATTCACCCATCCAATCTGACACAGTTTGAGAAGGTCTGTAAGGAATTTGGGAGAAACTGCCCAAATCCAGGTGAGAAAAGCTGTTCTTAGGGTACACCCAACAAGATTCGAAGCTGTGATTTCTGAAAAGGGCATTTCTACAATGTACTGAATAAAGGTTCTGAATACTTCTGTATATGAGATCAGTTTACATTTCAACAAGTTAGTAAACATTTCTAAAATCATGTTTTTGCCTTATTATTGGGCATGTGTAGATTCATTGCAATTATTTATAAATAATTCCATAACATACCAAAATGTGCAGAAAGTGAAGGCACTGTGTAAGTGAGGAAAACTCCAACCTACCAAATTGCTGTTTCTACGTCAGCCTGCATTATAAATATTGCTTACTAAAATATTTTGGATGCTAAAAGGTGAATGCACTTTTACTGTCATACAAGCTCTGAATTATTAAGTTGCCCTTGAATGAAAATGACTTACATTTTGAATATGAAATGTAAAAAATATATATGTCAGGGGTCATAAAAAGATGGAGGTCAATGGGCTATTGAAAGCCAGAGAGCAACTTTAACCTGTTTCTCATGCTGTGTTGGCATGGAGAAAATTCTAGTCATGTAATTTGGTATCAAGGAGCATGGCACTATTGCTGCCTCATGAATCAAAAAAAGAGTGTGAAGCTATATGGAAAGGGCTTGCAACAATACATGCGACTTTTTTTTACAAAACTGATGAAGCCAACTGCCCTAACTTAAAATAAATCTACAATTATTGACAATATTCTGACAAATGCAACTGATAAGTATTTGTCATGTGGTGTTTTGCCATTAGATATTAGTGACCATTGCCCTATTATATGTGTGAGGGATGTTAGACAGCAGGGGTCTAATCTGCACACTAGCCCTAAAAGACATTTCAAAAGCAAAATATTAGGTGAACATATCGTCTGATTGTCATGGGAATCCAGCAAAATTCCAGAAAACAGTTAAAACCCTGAAGAGCATTTCCATCTCCTCATTGCCAATTGACACAGGGCCAATTACTGAAATTGCTGTTGCTTTTAATCTCCATTTTATAGAGGCTGGCTCTTTATTTGTAAAAAAAACCCTTGAGTGCAAACCATAGTGAATGTGAAAATATATCTAGAAATTATCAAGCATTTCAGCAGAGCAGCTCTGGTGCTGATATTCAAGAATTCACTTTAATTCCTGTTACCACAAATGAGATACTTGATGCTTTGCTTGCTATTAATACCAAAAAAAAGCAGTATGGGCTGATGGTCTTCACCTGGGTCTGATTGTTAGTACCGCACTGATTAGTAAAGCTTTAGCACATATTTTTAATCTAACATTAACAACTGGTATCATCCCAAGGGTATGGAAAACAGCCCATGTGCTTCCACTACGTAAGGGTGGTGACACAAACCTACTATTTCTAAATGATCTTGCCTAGCTAAAAGGTTAGTCTCTTGTAGTGACATAGCTGCGTTCCTTCTTAGCTGAACATTCAATATTGAATCCATATCAGTCCAGCTTTCGGTCTGGGTATAGTATAATTACAGCTTCTACTCTGGGTGTAAATTACATTGCTCAAGCACTGGATGGGGGTTCATGTTGTGTGGCTATGTTTATTGACCTTTCTAAGGCCTTTGATACTGTTGATATTTCCATCCTGTTGAAGAAACTGGCCTCGATCTGGTCTTGCTCATGGCTTGGGAACTATCTGAGTAAATAGAACCAAGGCCATTGTAACGGATTGTGCAAGGCCACATTTCCTGGTTGTTCAAAAGGGAGTTCCTCAAGGTTTGATTTTGGGTCCTCTGTTGTTTACTCTCTATATAAATTAAATTTGTACCACTGTGAGAAATTGTCAATATCATTTCAATCCAGATGACATAATACTTTAGGCTACTGGCAAATCCCATGCTCAGGCTTTTGGTCATCTGCAGTCTGATTTTCTGTGTCTACAGAAATCCCTTTTAGATCTAAAGCTGGTGTTAAATATAAGTAAAACCAAATATATAATATTCTCTTCTAAGTGCAGAAAGCAACATGTGGATGAGCTTAAGATTAGTCCTTTTGAAGGCTCTGTCATAGAATGTGTTCAATCTTATAAATACCTTGGTATCTGGGTAGATGAACATCTCTCCTTCAAAGCATATATTACAGATTTGGTGAGGAAACTGGTTTCTTTTATAGAAACAAAGTGTTTCTGTCCTTTCAGCATAGACTTGAAGTTGTTGAAGCTACTTTTATGTCTGTGCTTGATTATGGTGGTCTATTGCATATGCAGTCATTGGCTTCAGTGTTGAGGCCTTTGGATGCGGTCTATCATGCTGCTCTTCATTTTATAACAGGCATCGAGTTTCATACACATCACGGGATTCTGTACTCTATGGTTGGATGGGACTCCTTAGCTTCCAGGAGGGCCAGACACTGGCTGAGGTTTGTCTATAAGGCTATAATGCACAACCTATCAAATACTCCTCTAAAATAACATGGATTATTGGTGGTTATAAAACGCGCTCCAAGGATTGGTTAGCTTTGGAGGTTCCCCAGGTGCATACAGAGTTGGGTAAAACTGCTTTTGCATATCATGCCCCTCGTTCGTGTAATGAGTTCGAAAAAAAGCCTTAAACTTAATGCCTTGGTCTATTGCAGGGCTCAACGTAAATTTATTTTTAAACGTACTGGGCAGAAAAACAAACTTCCAAAAGTTGCAATTCATCAGTGTTACAACAAATAACCAAATACTTTTGTTACTTAACATGATTTATCATTTATGAAATACATTCTGGATATATAAAACAAATATATTCTAATCATAAAAACGAATAAGATAAGCCAAAAAAGCATTGGACTTTCAAACCAAACACTAACTCATTCACCCCAAGGGCCCTCAAGACAACCAAGGGCCCACACGCTTGGCTATCATTTCATGCAACGTTGTCAGTGCCTTTGTAAAAAGACCCACATTTGTCCGCTCTAGCCGGGAACCTAGGACAGACGACAATGCATCGGAGTTCCATTGACGTCAAAACAGGTACATTATTTTTGGCACTCAAGTAAAAAAGAAAATCGCTTTAGTTTGAGCTTGTAGTTATCCTTCGCTGCCTTCTTCAATTGAGTGACTTGTGCAAGTTTAAATGTTTTATTGAAAAACAATAACAGACAGCCACGCCTCACATCACTGTTTAAATGTTGACTGGCCAACAGCACATGAAAGGAGCTGCAAGGTAGTTTTGTGCATGTGCCAGATTACGAAACAACTGGAGGATGTCAAGTTTATAATGCGAACTGTAATTTTTTTGCGGTGGCACCATCGGGACAGTGACTTGCTAGTTTGATTAGTCCTGACTTGACTTTTTACTGGCCTGGGGCCATCGATATTGTCGATCCCAGTATTGGAAAATGTTGAGCTATTTTAAATAAATGTATTGTTGTTGAATGCAACTGTTTTGTGTAATTGTGTTGATTTTTGTGCACAGGGCTGAGCTGTAAAAGAGACCTTGGTCTCAGTCTGACACTCTGTATAAATAAAGTATTAAACATACAAAAAACTATGTATGTATGTATGTATGTGAGTGATGGCGGCTTTTGGACCCTTTGGAACACTCCAGCCTGGCTAGTAAACAAATCATTGCTCTTTTGTTACTAATTGCGCATGTGTCTCTGCCCTTAAAACCAGGCCAGGGTGGCCAGTTGGGGAGACAAACAGAAGCGTAAGCAAGTCCATACAAAGAGGGAGCTTCAACCACCTGAGGAGAAAACAGAGATTCCCGAAGGTGACGACTGTCCCTTGAACAACGCTTAGCCATTAGCTGCCGTTTAGGATTTTGTCTCCTTTATAGTACCTTAGGCTTTCTCCTATTATTGAAGATTGTCTTATGTTTGGAGTCTATATTATTTATATTGTTTGATTTTGGTGTCTATATAGTGGTCTATATCATTGTTACAGACTCATTTATTTTTCCACATGCCCTTTCATGATTTTGATTCACACTGATCACCTACAACAAGGCTCTCTTCATGCTGTTGTCTCTATAAAGCCAGAGAAAATTTGCAAACCTGACTCCTTTAATGTCCAAATGCTCTATTGAACATGTGATCACACCAGATGTGGTTGTCCCAGTCATGTGATTGAACAAAGGCCACAATAATTGCATTTGATCGGGATTGTTGATAATGGTTAAATGCATGGTTGTATTGAACAGATATCAAACAGACGAGTGACACACACCTGTCGGCCAAAATAATAGCCATCAACCTCACATGCGGATGACCAAAATTACTCTATGTGCATTGGTGTTGGACTGAAACTAAAAGAGAATTTCAGAATCTTGTCGGGGGTGCAGAGACTCTGCCAGGGGGGCTGCAGCACCCCCAACACCCCTACTTCCAGCGGCTATGCAATGCAGGCTCAATCAACCACTGACATTGTTTGGACCTTCTCTGTGCAAAATGTACTATCGTGGTTTGTAATTAAACCCGAAACACCTAAAATACTGTTTTATGGTGGATTTCCTCAATAACTTTTATAGAGTAGGAAAAACATCACTATTATTCTTCATCAAGAATTAATTTGACAGCAACAAAAAGACGTTTACTAACCACTGTACAATAACCAATTTGTTTGCATCCAAAAGCAGAAGTCACATCACACGCATTCATCTTTTTCCCTTTCCTTGTGGACTCCACAGGCGGTAGTGTTGACCTATGCATTTGGCATAAATGCAGTGGCCTAATCAATGCATTGCCAATAATGCAGGTAACATTTTAAAAAGTAGGCCTATTAAGTGCTGCCATTTGAAACTCTACCCCTCAAAATATCAGCTAAATCCAACAAGAGCAAGAATGACATGTCGTGCATAACTTATTGGAAAGTCTTTTACAATAACATGAATATTGCTTTAGTGAAATCTGCAAGACAGTAAAAAAAAAATGCCATTTTATATGAAATTTAATCAACTGAAATTGGCTTAAGATTAGTCAGCACTTTGTCTAGAAGATTAGTTTCCCCTTCTACCCTTCAACTCATGCAAGGCGCTTACGAAGTGATACAGCCCTGTGACATAATTACATTGTTCAAGGTGAAGCTCAGTCGAAATAGCCTTTTGCTGACACAAGGCAATAACCTAGAACATGCACATTTTCAAATACAACAGTAATTTAGGCAGTCCAGGGCAAAGACACCCAAAGGATAAAACTCTTGGTTAAATACAATGGTGGGGCCACCGGAGGAAATGACCATGGACTGATGGATGTTTGTTTAGAAGTACTGTTCTTTCAGGGTGTGAATTGGCTGGTATGCTAACAATTGCCAGCTCTAGCAAAATTTGGAATGGCACCTGCCGAAATAAAGAACAAAATCAACATTAGAGAGTCGGGCCACCACAAGCTGCAGTTGGGCATATTCCTGAAGTCTGGAATTCTATTAGAACTCCATTCTGCCATAAGAAATTCCATCATTTGACACTGAAGGTGGTGGAATGCTGCAGCCGCTGTTTCAGGTGCTTCTCCAGAATCTCTAAAAACTTCATTACGTTGACTGAGACAACCATAAACATGTTTTTCATTGTTATAATGTGCATCAAAACCTTGCAGTGACCAGTTGTCCATCCTATTGGAGCAGCAAGACAGTGTGTTAATTGCCTAGCTCTGGATCAATACCTGTGTGTAAACACTAGCTTTAAATATAGTTTGAATCCTTCTTTTACTCAAGTGTCTCCTTTATTTTGGTGTTGGCCTGTAGTTTGATCATAATCCCTTAAAATCTCCAACTAGCTTTTTAGTCCAAACAAAAACTGACAGCGCCAGATTGTTTAGTTTTTTAATGTTTCCTCATGTTTAATGTTTTAAAGTCATGTAAATCCACCTGTCTTTAGTATTTTTACTAATTCTACACAACAATATCCCAAATACTCCACAAATCTAGCCTGTATAGTAGGGAGTCAAGAACGAGGCCATTAGGTAAGCTTGAATCCTGTTTGAAATATGGCGCCCAAAACACCCAGGTGATTATGAAGACGTGTCAAAAAAAGTAATCACCAGAAGAACACCATCCATACTGTGAACCATGGTGGTGGCAACATCCTGTTATGTAGATGTTTCCAACTGACAGGGACTGGGTGACTTGTCAGGATAGAAGTGGAAATTAATGGAGAAATGTACAGGAAAGTCCTTGAGTAGAACCTGCTGCCCTCGTGGAAAATGGGACAGAAGTTCCCCTTTCAGAATAACATCGACCCAAAGCACACTTCCATCAGTGGCTAAGGAATAAAAAGTTCAATTGCCCATTTAGAGCACTGAATTTAGTACTCTGGAAGGAAGGATAAACATTGCCAAATTTAGATGAGCAAAGTTAGTATAAAAGTCCTATAACAACAGACACTAATTACTGACAAAATTGCTTCCACCAAGTATTAACAACAATAGCATCGTTAATCATTTTATTTAACAATCAAGAAAATATATACCCTATTACATTGTGTGAGTATGTTACGTAAATAAGTTGGGGGTGGAATATTACTGTATTTACATACCATAAATTGAGGAATTCACACAACAAAATATATATACACATTTTATAGGTACTTTTATATATGCTAAATGTGAAGAAAGAGGGGGTGTACACCTTTATTAAAAAACTAAATACCTGACACTATAAGTATAGCTCAAGCAAACAAATAAACAAAGAAAAGATATCAAAGAATGACAGAAGTGGATGCATTATTCTCATGAAGGGTATAGTAAATCACACTGGATAAAGAATAGTCCTCAGTTGTCGCTAATGAGGGGCACAAAGCAAGTACATTTCAAAAGAGATCGGGAGTCATTATAGCCTGCTTATGTGTTTAGTAGCAGCCGGTAACAATGGATTTGGTTTCAGGTTACCTCTGGTCATGGAGGTTTTAGGCTCAGTTTTCATTGCTCTAATGATAGAAGCCAAATCCCTGAGCTCTTATGTTGAATTAGTCCTCATGTACAAAACGGTTTTCCTAAGACATATATATAAAATGAGCTGATATACAAACACTAATCAGTAGAACAATCTAAGCCCAAGGTCCTGGTTGCCACAATGTCAACTCATATTTCATGATCTACTAAAGGGCCCAGGTTGTCTCAACCATTAACAAGACAGTGTGTCTGGTGAAGTATCAGAAGTTGGGGTGTCTTTCTTATTATGACACTGTTATAAAAAAAAGAGACAACTATTACAATAAATTAATGATGTTGTCTGTTGGGAACATAAAACCACTAAGAAACATAATCAAAAACAGATTCCTTCATCACCACCTAACCCCGCTTTCCAATGACGGGCCTCAAATTTATGTTAACAGCTAAATTAAGTAAAAGGCCGAAAAATGCTTGAAGGTAATATCATTGACAATTCCATTAAAAGTGCAGGAGGCTGTGTCGATATTAATTTTCCTGAGCTCAAAGAAGCATCCTGACTGGTGGGTCATTTATCTACAGAGCTTGAATCATGCATTCTACAGCAAAATCGACCCCGATCCGACCCCTAGGGCAAAGAGCTTTGGCCTCAACCTTTGACCGCTAAAAGCCAACCAAAGAATAATTGCATGAACATCTCAGGCCAGTGTCCATCAGTCCCTTCTTCAACCTCCAAATAGATTTTTTGAACGTATATGCAAATAAAATACACATACAGTAGAGACCCTGTTAGGACTTCGCATTTACATAGTATCACACTAATTTAAGTGACTTATCTGGAGATTTTCAGTATAATATTAAAACAGTACTGTACTGGTATTAAAATAAAAACAATATGCACCACAACAATGACTCACCTTTTTTCTTCAAAAAAGCTTTTCTGGTGTCCAGTAGACTTTGACGGACTTTTTGGTTCTGTAAAAATTTTACAGCTGTGGCTATCTGAAAGACAAAGTAAGAAAGTAGAAAAGGTTAGAATCCTTCTGACCGATAGTTGTATATTTTACACAATAATGGTCAGAACATCTAAAAGTCAGTTGGTTTTGCTGGATTTTGCAGCCCCAAACTTTCTGATATTTTGTAATTTTCTTTGTTTGGTAACAAAGCAATGCAAAGTTATTTTCTCAGTTCTACAACCCTGTTTCCCACAAAGTTGGGACACTGCATAAAAGGTGTTGCATCACCTCTTCTTTTAAAAATACTCTATAAGCGTTTGGGAACGGAGGAGACTAATTGCTCTAGTTTAGAAAGGGATTTCTTTTCCCAATCTTGCTTGAAATATAATATTTCAGTTACTCAACCATTTGGGGTCTCCTTTGTCATATTTTTCAGTTCTTAATTTGCCAAATGTTTTCAGTAAGTGACAGTTCTGGTTTGCAGGCAGGCCAGTTTAGCACCCGCACTCTTTTACTACAGAGCCACGCTGTTATACAATACGTGCAGAATGTGGTTTGTCATTCTCTTGCTGAAATTAGCAAGGCCTTCCCTGAAAAAGGCGTCATCTGGATGGCAGCTTATGTTGCTCCAAAACCTGTATATATTGTTCAGCATTAATGGTGCCTTCACAGATGTGCAAGTCACCAATGCCATGTGCACTAATGCACCCCCATACCACCATGATTCCCTAAAATAATCTCATATTTTGATACGCCAGACAATAGCACATCATTCCATTATGATTTTCTTTACATGTTACACAGCGTCCCAACTTTTTTGGAAACGCGGTTGGAGTACAATTTTAAGTAGAATACATCTCTTTAATAGTCCGCAACATTTTGATATCCAACTTTATGCACTCCCACCTTGTATTTATGACAGTCAAGTTGATGGGAAGAACTATTTGAACTGGAACAACCATTTCAGCAACAGGTGCATAATTTATCAATGCACATGCAAAAACACAGGTATTAAAACAATACAAACACATTTCCAGAAATAGAGCATGCTGGTAAACTGATGATGGTTGAGATTTGTAAGGGACATTAACCCGACTCTCCTTAGTAATACACAATAATTATTATAATATTATTTAAAATGTACAGGATATTACCAAAACTGATGGTTCTTTTAAACCACTGAGAGTTAATGTTCCTCTAACAAAGTACATTTCCCACTGAAAAATCACCTAATAGATTGGTTACATAATTATTTTAAACTTTTTGAATCCTGTGATGTAAGATACCTTGTGCCATTTCAGCCTGAAAATTCATTTTAATAATACTGTTTGTGCCACAAATGCTGAAACAAGATTGTTTTGGGAAAACCAAAGCACTGATTGCTTTCAAATATTGTCTACAGACTGAATTTATGGTAGGCAAACCAGTGTCGTTTAGTAATTTTGTTGAATTATCCCTTTAAAACCCAGACATAGTACACATTGATTTGTTTGAAAGTAATTTCTGAAGACTTCCCTGCATTGCGTATTAAGACCACCTGACCACTTTCCAGATAATTCCAGGGAATGGCCAAATCAGCAGTTATAAAATTAGCCCAACAAGGAGTGCTGGACAAATGGAGTATGCAGCTTAATTTGCTATTACCCTCTTAAAGACAAACTTCCAGCCTTAAGTGCGCAGGGGAAGAAAATCTATACTTAATGCAGAGGTGATCATTTGTATCTAATAACTTAACTTATCCACGGCTGAAAACTTCTACAATTCTTCCAGTTAAAAACGCACCAAGATCAAATCACCAAAGCTTAAATGTTGTAATGACTGGAGACGTTAATGCACTAAAACGTTAAATGGCATCAGAACATCGGTAGTTGTAAGTGCATGGCATTCATCGATTCTATTATGTTTTCCTTCGAGATGCACCTTAATTTCTCCCACTCCAGTATGCTTCTCCAAAAAAATTTAACAAAAACCCCCATGTTTAAATTCTATTGAAACATACATTTGAAGTGGATGCTTTCAATGGTTGCCTCTTAAAATGGATAAACACAAAATAACATGGTGAATGGGGGAAACACACACTGGCAAGAGGGGCTTGGATGACTTATCTCACCTGTGGTCCCTTGTGATTCAATTGTAAAAGTCATCCCTCTAATAGGTTGAAAGGTTTTGATTACTCTGCCTTTTCTAGGAGTGTTGAAAGATACAAAGTGAGCACATTGCCAGCAGGTAATGCATTTTTGGGTAATGCACTGCACATACTAAAGACCCATTTCAATCCAAAATAATTACATTTTTAAACTTCAGTTTTAGTTTTAAGGAGCAGCTATGGCAGGAAAGCAGTCTAAAAAGCTACATTATTGTGACAAAAAAGAGTTTGGTAGCTGTCAGGTGGTGGTAGGGGTGTGATGAAAACAAACTACTAAATATTTAAGTGTTACCTCATAAAATTCATTGCAACACAACGATACTGATCTCCGAATACACAGCAAGTACATTTAATTTATTTTTGTATAGATTAGAAGTACTGTATACAACAACAAAGTAACTGACCTGTCAACATCACTGTATTATTCGTACTGGGTTCTAGATGTAAATATTAAACTATATTGAAATTAACCTGTAATTAATCACACTGCTTATTTTAATTAGCCTGATAAAACATATTTTGGGCTTCTCAGCCAATGGTACAACACGTTTGCATGCATTAAACAATGTTTTCTGCCAAGTCATCGACAGGGTCTTTGACTGACGTGATCATGTGATATGTGACATACTCATTCAAGCTTTCGAAGATCTGCCAAAAGACAGCAACACCATTTCTCAGCAGTCTTCTGAAATGGGATTCAGTTTTTCCCCCCCACTTATTTTTTTAACCAATCACATTAGATCATTTACATGTCATCTGATTTGTCAAAAATGAGAGAAAAAAAGATTCAGATTTGCATGGGAAAGCAGGCAGAAAGTTCTCCGAAAATCATTATTGGCACTATAACTATACGTACTTTAGTTTTCTTGATCACTCACATGCAGAATTCCAACAACAGTCTGAATTTTTTTTTATTTGTTGTACACTTATTATAACTGGCCATTTTAGTTATATTGCAGACAATATTGCTTTTATAGTATAGTAAAAATGTTTAACCCTGTTCATCACCTAAATTAAATGATCTAATCTGTGATTAAAGCCCGGCTTCATCACAACAACTCCCAGCAGACTCGGGACATTGTCGAGATACGAGTCTTCCGAAGCACATCCAATGCCATTCTGGTTCTTATCACGGTGCTCCCTCAACCAGAAGTCTAAACCAGAATTCTCACACTATTTCCTGTAGTACATATTTTTTGTTTCCTTCTCATAACATGCCTTTCAATACAATTATTATTTGAAAAGGGGGGAAAGTCAGTCTACAAACATGTAGACAAACTGTTCAGAAATATGTATTATAGTCACCGTGACATTATCATAACCTTTGATGTACACAAGGGTTAGGCAAAACAAGGGTGGTGGAAATTCCTGGATCTCTATATGCTGAGGGCTTATTACAGTCAGTCACCCGGAACTTTCATTGTGACAAGCAGATTAAACCATTTGCATGGTTAACCTCAGACTGTTGTTTAAGCAGAACAGATACTATAAAAACACATGGGAATTTATCTGTTTGATAACAAGAAGGACCTATTCTGGCTTTTAGGATTCTGAAAGATAATTTATTGATCCAGTGAGTAAAAATGCCACACAATGTGTTTTATACTGGATAACACTGCTAATGAACTGAGGCTAATAACTATTGCACCAAATGTATTGAAGTAACTGAAAAATCGAGACATGGGGAGAGGAAAATAACTGTATAATATACAAAAACATGTGACATCTCAATGTTGTACAATGTTAGACTAGCATCTCGTCATCTATGTAAAGGCAAGAATAATATCTAAAGTATGTGCAGACAGTTCAATAAAATATTTAAGCTTCCTCAGTTTGAAAATATATTACCTAACATTTCTACTTTTGCATAATGGTTGCCGTAGATCTTCAGGGAGAGGAAAAGTGCTGTTCTTAGCAGATGACATAGCTGGTTTGCACAAGTTCCACCCAGCCATCTCAATCAATTATAACCACATTGCACAGATTTCAGTCTTGTCTTGTTATCGACTTATGGATCATCCCTGTTATAGTGTAGGGTAGCACACAATTGGGCTTTTAAGGGGTGAGCTCTATGTTCGTACAAGGCACATTTGGATTGGCAGGATAAATATTAACTGAAATTAAAATGGTGGGTGTGTCTGGCTTTTACGAATACCGGTAAATACCTTTTGGTTAGTTGAATAATTATTTCATAATGCTTCTTGTAAACCTAAAATTGCTAATGCACCAAAGTGCTCCCTGTACTGACCAATAATCTTTACAAATGAGATAACCAATAAAGTGTCAGGTACAGCCGAAAAAGAAGCTAAAACTCAATCATTGAAAGAGATGAACACTAACCAATGTGCTTTAAGACAGTGAAGTTGATGAGCGTACAAGATTACAGCATCATTATTGAGTTTGAATTGGACCCTAATTGGGCCATGCACTTTTTTTCTTTTACTTTGAATCTTCAAATTTTTCAGAAATGTCAAGAAAACCTAATTATAAATGAACTAACCGGGAGAATACTGTATTTTCTTTTGACAGGCCTATGAACAATCATACTCCATAGAAACAGATTTGGTCCAAACTGAAGGTACATTCAGGAAGTAAGCAGCTGAAGTGAGGGAGGTGCTGAATTTATTTCATTGCCTAAGCAAGGATAACTCTGATAGAAACAAATAAAGCACAGCATTGTACCTTAGTGGTAGCTAATGAAAAACACCCATTGTATCCCACAGCTACCTTATTTTGTAGAAACTGATAGTAAAAATTCCACAACCAAACAGAATCAGTTCTATTTTTAGTGTATAATAATTGGGTTTTGCTGTCAGAGGTTGAATATGGCACCTTGCTGACCTGCGGATCAAGCATATTCTATTTGTTTTGGTGAATTTGGTCTTGTCTTCAGCCAGTCTTTCTTGTCTAAAAGACAGTCAAGAATATTCCACTTTCTCATCCTGAAAAACAATATATGGCAGCTATGGCAGTGTGTTTGGGTCATCATCCAGCAGCATGATGAAGTGGCATTTAGGGCACTTTGTTAGGGGCAGACAAGATGTTTCTGTACAGTTCAAAATTCATCCTGTTGCTACCAACAACAGACAACATCATCAATTAAGTCAGTTCCAGTTGCAGCCATACATACCCAGGCCATAACACTTCCTCCACCATGATTTACAGATGAGGTGGTATACTTATAGACAGATACATTTTTCTTTACACTTTCTTCTTTATATTACTCTGGTACAGGATAATTTTCGGTCGCAACAAATGCAAAAGCAAAGACCAGATTAAACATTGACAGCTCTCGTGTGCATGCAGTTAATAAGTTAACATACAAGAGCCTAAAAAGAGACATATGTGAATGCAACTGTCCAAATACCTTTGGTACCCTAAATGGACGGACTAAAAGTGCTGAACTAAACGGAAAGAAATTCTAAATGGTTGATCCAATATGGATGCAAATATGGATGCAAAAGTGAACAATAAGAGAGAGGATTAAACAACTACCAGCCAGGGTGAGCGGCAATGGTGATGTAAAAGGAAATCATTAACAAGTAGGCCTTGGCTGCGGTTCCATCCTTTTCAGTGTGTTTAGTCTGCCGGACAAAGAGATCAAGAGCTTCTGAATGTGCAGAAGCTTAAAAAAAAACTCAGGATCTTTTGATACGGCAGACTAAAGATACTAAAGAAAGGGCTGGATCCGCAGCCAGCTCGTAACAAGTATTGGATTTAGTCTCAGTGTGAATCAATTCATTTCAAATTGCCTGCTACATTTGTGGAGAAGCCCCCCGATGCAATAATGGGTTAATAGACACGGCCGAAATTGTGTTAGGGTGGTCTCACATTTCTTCCAAACAATAGTTTAGAGCAATGAAAAAAGAGAGAAGAGGACAAATAGGAAGAAAATTAAGCCTTATATAAATTAGACTACATGCAGTCATGTGCAAATCATAAACAGAGATTGTTGTCTGAAATACTTAACAAGAATCACCAGTATCACCAGAACCCTGCTAAAAGGAATGACATTTAATACATTTAATACAATTAAAGTATTTCCATTTCTGTCTGAACTGGTTGATGTACTTAACAGTACTTTAAACTCCATTTTAAAAATACATCTTTAAATGCTCTTCTAAACTGTGAAATTTTTCCTGCCTAATGTGATATTCAGCTATGGAAGCATAGCCTCAATGCAAGCAGCTGTGTCAAACTAGTGACCTTGGGAGCAGTGTGGCGAAACTGAACCATCTATGTGGTTATCAATACCTCCACCACACCCAGTCCACAAAGTTAAAACCTGTAGCATGATTTTTTTGTACCATTTTGGATTCTGGAAAAACTACACAGGCAACCATTTTCTGCAGAAATGGCTGTACTGTATGGGCCTACAGTATGTGTGAAATAAGCTACACCTAGCCACAGCAATTGCGAAACAAACCGTCCCAGCTATTGACATCAGGAGAGGTGTGATATGTTAATAAAATAAATGTTATTATGTGAATTAAATGTTTAGAGTATTTTTTTGAACACAACTGAATACTTCAACATACTCTATAACCACTGTGGATAATGTATTACCATAATGACTGGATTTAATTTGTCTGTTAGCTGATTGCTTATCAATGGAGAAACGCCGGTGTCCTGTTATAATACTGAAATGTAGAAATGTGATAATTAAATTAATATCAATCCTGAAGTCTTTCCGGCGCTCTGTCTTTCATAAGCATTGTATTGCAAATTTAGGTTTCCACTCAGGTGGCCCTACTTGGGCCTTTTTACACTATGATATATTTCCGAAAATATTTCACTAAGTACTTTGCCAATAGATCATTTTGTAGTATAAACTTGCAGAAATCAGTTTCTCGTGGAGATACCTTCCAAGGTATTGTGCACCACTTTTCTTTTAAAGAATCCTCAGAAGTGTGGAGACACAATGTTTTGACAAGTGCTGCTCAAGATGTGAGCATTCCTACCTGCACGTTAACACTTCAGTCAAGAACGCCTTTTTGAACTGTGCTTTTCTATTCGCCTTTTTGTGTTATAGTGAAGCATTCATTCATTTTTTATTTTTTTATGTTTAACATGTTTCTTTGCTAATGACAAACAAATTATATTGTCCAGTATTACGGTTGTCAACATGCTCAAGGGATATGGTGGAGGTTGATGTTCCATGATTGTGAATTCTTTCAATGTGCTTATTCTGTATTGAAATATCCTAACTTCAATCAGCAAGAATGTATCCATGTGTAAAAGGGATCATGGAAAATGTAATTGATGGTTGGTTGGCAAAGGTATAAAAATAACAAACAGTGCAACATGTGTGACAACTTTAGCCCCATGGGCAAAGCTACAAACATGACATCAACAGCACATTATGCAATTCTAAAGGAGGGACGTAGACCAAAAACACATTCAGACCAAACTTTCCATTCATGGGCATTTCTCTATCAAGCATTTGCCATCACAACTAGGCCGAAAAGTTAAATTAGTCATTGCAATATAACTTTGCAGCCTGAAACATCTGATGCCAGATCTAGCTAAGACGCTTCAATAAGGGTGTCAGATTGTCTCAATGCCTATTCATTACTTCCTCTTAAGGTGTGGACAAATATCCAATCCCAAGTAAAATATTCAAATACATGGATTGGGAATTTTTATCAATGTTAATTTTTTCAGTGTAAAGTTGACCTAACTAGAATGCTGAGACGAATGACTCCTTGAATGAAGACAGCCACACAGGGACTGGTATGCCTCCTTTGGCTAAAGATCAGTACCCCTATCAGTGACACTACCCTTTCACTTACCTAGGCCAAAAGACTGACAGATATATCCCACAAATTCCTTTTAATTCAGGTAAAAGGCCTACAGAAGGAGGCTGGGGCCGATCAGAGACAAGGGTCATCGGAGATTAAACTGTGGCACTTTAGCTAGAGAAAGAAACAGCGGTGTAGCACAACAAACTACTCACCACAAAACATTCCAGCCCCTTCTCAGCAGCAATCCAGTAATGGATACTTCCGCGGCTCCTCAATTGGTCAAAATGTTTTCATAGAATAATTTAATTCAGAAACACTTTTACAAAGCAGGAGTGATCAATTTTAATGATTTGATTTTTTTCAATTGCATAAAATGTAATGTACTGCCATCGATCTCTTTTGTTCTTTAATGCAGTGGCTCTTTCCTGTAATTTGAATTATTATTATTTTAAACTTTTACAGTTAATGATGACATTCTTTGACAAGTAGCTCCCTGTGTCTTTTTGTACAGGGAATATGCATTACCGGACACAAAGACACTTAAAAAGCAAATAGAAATAATTTAAAGGTTTCTCAAATCACTCCTCAAGGGTCCCCAGACATTTCAAATGTTTTCTTTTTACCTTGAACTGACACACATGATCAATTAGTCGAACTGATTTTACGTGTGCCAGTTCTGGGTTACAATAAAGGTGAAATGTCTGGTGAGGTGCAATGAGAGGTTGGGAAACCCTGATATTATATAACTGAATATGTTCCCAAAATAATAATTCACAAAGAAATGCTAGCCTGCAAAAATGACAGCGCTATATTTTATTAGAGTTTTTATATCAGAATTTATAAACAGAATAATTTAGAATTGCATCACTACCAAAGCAAAGAGAATCCTCCCCCCCCCCCAATGATGGCAACTTTGTTTCTCAAGTCTGAATATTGACCATAATGTTTGCCAAAACAAAGTATTTGTACAACATTTCTAATACTTGCAGCAGGAAGCAGGAATTCCACAGCTACATTGCTCCTGTCATTTTCCCTTCGAACCTGAAGACTGCCTGTTTCTGACGATGATAAAAGATGCCCTATAACATAATGCTTCTACCAACATGCTTCACAGTAGGGATGGTGTTCTTTGGGTGATATGCCTTCCATGGGTTTACAAAAAGTATAAAGAACTTAATTTAGGCTAAAAGTGTTTTTTTCCCGACCATAAAACATTGACTAACTTTGCTAACATGCAACATGGGTACAGTTTTTTATGGCATACATCAATGGGAATCAATTTCTGGAGCAATAGCAATTTTTTATGGTTTCACTGTTCTATCACGAATAGGTTAACATGGGAACACCTCAAACCTAACATTTAATCTAGCTAAATGCAATAAGTCAAATGAAACCAATTAACACATCTTGTGCATGGGACAAAAAGCTAAAGTGCCAAAAACATAATTAAGGGGAAAATAACCGAAAACACTGCAGAAATGGTAGCCCAATATAAAAGAGCAGCAGGTCTTGCTGAATTACGAACTTCAGGTCATGTCTGTTCTGTTGGTGAACTTTGGGATCTCAGTTGCTACTCTCAGATATATGGTAAAGTGCTGCATAATTTCCAATAAAACCAAGAGTGTGGCAGGTCAGTTGAGATATAGCTCTAAAGTTGTTGTGATTTATGAAGGCCCTACCAATGATGACTCTCAAACAAGTTGGAAAATTCCTAATAGAACTGTTGAAACAATTCTGTGGTAACGGAGAGAGTAGAGATGGATTCCCAATGTATGGGCAGAGGGTCCGGAATTAACACCCGCCAATGCGGGTAGAGATTGTTTGGCAAGTAAATCTCAGAAGGCTATCTGCCACACTGGCAGGTACAGTGAGGGAAACAAATATTTGATCCCCTGCTGATTTGTACGTTTGACAAAGAAATGATCAGTCTATGATTTTAATGGAATGCTTATTTGAACGGTGAGAAACAGAACAACAACAAAACAATACAGAAAAACACATCAAAAACGTCAAATTGATTTGCATTTTAATGAGTGAAATAAGTACACGACCCCTCTCAATCAGAAATATTTCTGGCAGAAACAACTATATTTTTACAAATGTACTGAAATGTATGTATACGTGACACAAAAAGGCTATTTATTATTTTGTCCGGTAAAAGACATGCTTGGCTGGTGGATTTTTTTCATCTACCAGTCCCCTTGGCAGACCGCTTGGCAGAAAAGTTAGTTTTGGACACTGCATGGGCACCTGCAAATCAGTAACTGACATGCTAGAGCCATGCATAAAATGAACAACCCTCCGGCGAATGGAGAAAAACTTGGATTCCCAAAAGAGTCCCAAAATGCTGAAATATTTCTGTATTTCAAATAAACTCTTCAAATATACCCTATTGTAAATGTTTGATGATAAACCATTAATATGACATTTTTGCCAGTGATGAAGTAGACTAATCAGACAATTCATCTATTAACCAGCAATGAAAAAGAACACTCCTTGCCTCTACCAGAGTAGATACATGTTTTGCTGGATGACAATGGAGAGGAGCAGGACTCCCACAATGACACACTACAGCAAGTAGCGAAGTAACGTAACTAGTTACTTTATGGGAACTGTGACCAATAAATGTAATAAGTTATCTTCTGTATTGAATCCATGTGATAATAGTTCCAGTTTTTCTGCTTGTTTTATTCGCTGAGAAAAATCGTATACTTTTGACTGATACTTTATTGACGACTGACAACGGTAGGATTGACGATTGACAAGGGGAGTGCTAATCATTGACAAGGGGAGGACTGAAGACTGACAAGGGGAGGACTGAAGACTGACAAGGGGAGGACTGAAGACTGACAAGGGGAGGACTGAAGACTGACAAGGGGAGGACTGAAGACTGACAAGGGGAGGACTGAAGACTGACAAGGGGAGGACTGAAGACTGACAAGGGGAGGACTGAAGACTGACAAGGGGAGGACTGAAGACTGACAAGGGGAGGACTGAAGACTGACAAGGGGAGGACTGAAGACTGACAAGGGGAGGACTGAAGACTGACAAGGGGAGGACTGAAGACTGACAAGGGGAGGACTGAAGACTGACAAGGGGAGGACTGAAGACTGACAAGGGGAGGACTGAAGACTGACAAGGGGAGGACTGAAGACTGACAAGGGGAGGACTGAAGACTGACAAGGGGAGGACTGATGACTGACAAGGGGAGGACTGATGAGTGACAAGGGGAGGACTGATGAGTGACAAGGGGAGGACTGATGACTGACAAGGGGAAGACTGATGACTGAAAAGGGGAGGACTGATGACTGACAAGGGGAGGACTGATGACTGACAAGGGGAGGACTGATGAGTGACAAGGGGAGGACTGATGAGTGACAAGGGGAGGACTGATGACTGACAAGGGGAAGACTGATGACTGAAAAGGGGAGGACTGAAGACTGACAAGGGGAGGACTGAAGACTGACAAGGGGAGGACTGATGACTGACAAGGGGAGGGCTGAAGATTGACCAAGGTAGGGCTGACGATTGATCAGGGGAGGGCTGACGATTCACCAGGGGAGGGCTGACGATTCACCAGGGGAGGGCTGACGATTCACCAGGGGAGGGCTGACGATTCACCATGGGAGGGCTGAAGCTTAAATGGGTGATGTATGACAAGGGGAGAGCGGATACTTGACCAGGGGAGGAGTGACGTTTGACCAGAAGAGGGCTGATGACAGAGGAGGAGGAAGAATAGAGTTTCTGGGGAGGAATGATAATGTTCCTAATATGGAAGATGCACTAGCTTGGTTTCACTATATATTCGAACTGGATAGGACACAACCTAGGTGGCAACATATCAGAAAAGAAGAACTGTGATTTGGAAGAACTATGCTCTATTCATAAGATCGAGTCAATAAAGCCATTACAACTTCTCTGCGTAATGCTGTTCTGATAACGAGATGTTTTGGTGTGCCTTCCCACAGGCTAAGGTAAAAGTTGAATTTATCAAGCATGGCCGACAGTCTGCAATTTATTGAAATTGAAAACGGACAGATCAATGATACTAGTGGTTACTGCTCTGATTTCAATAATCGAGAATCAGGTTTGTGTTCTGTGTTCTGAATGCAAAAGGAATCGCAGCAGCATACGCAGTTCAAAACGAGACAGAGGACAATAAAATACCTTAGGTGAAAAACCTTTCGTACATCTGGAGTTGAGACTGCTGCGCAACCTCTTTGCGTTCCGTTTAGAGTTAACCGTTTCCCCTGACAAAAGCGTTAATTCTTTCTACCTCATCCACACTTCTTTTATTGTTTAGCAGAAAATTTTATATTTTACCTAGCAATGCATTTGACAGGGTTAACGTATTGAGGCATTAGCCCAAGCAATGAATATGATTGGGTTAACATGCTTTGAGACGTTACTGACAAAAGCATTTCTCCCACCCCTTTGAAATAAAAATCTTATAGGTATTCAACCAGGCATAGCAACATTCTATGCCTGGTTGAAGAGGCTAGCCACAACCAAATACAGTTAGGTCCAGAAAATACTGGACACTGACACAAGTTTTGTAATTGTGGCTGCTTCACAAAATATATTTAAGTTACAGTTCAAAAATTAATATAGGCTTGAGGTGCAGTCTCTCAGCGTTAATTTGAGTGTATTCACATCCAAATTAGAGAAAGGGTTTAGAAATTAAGGCTCTTTAATATGCAGTGCCCTCATTTTCAAGGGACCAAAAGGAATTTGGACAATTGACTCAAAATCTGTTTAAAATCAACAGTTTGGGAAATTCTGAGAAAAAAAAAAGAACGCACTGGCGAGCTTTGCAACACAATAAGGCCTGGACGTCCACGGAAGACAACAGTGGTGGATGAACATAGGATCCTTTCCATGGTAAAAACAAACCTCTTCATATAATCTAGCCAAGTGAAGAACACTCTCCAGGAGGTAGGCATATCATTATCCAAGTCTACCATAGAGAGGAGACATCACGAGAGCAAATACAGAGGCTTCACCAAAAGGGGCAAACCATTCATAAGCCTCAAGAATAGAAAGGCCAGATTAGATTTGGAACGGCTCATGATCTGAAGCATACCACATCATCTGTAAAATATGTTGGAGGCAGTGTGATGATGGCATGGCCATGCAGGGCTTCCAATGGCACTGGGTCACTACTGTTTATTGATGCACAGAAGACAGAAGCAGCCAGATGAAATCTGAAGTGTATAGGGATACAGTGGGTAAAACAAGTATTTGATACACTACCGATTTTGCAGGTTTTCCCACTTATAAAGCATGTAGAAGTCTGTAATTTATATAATAGGTACTCATCAACTGTGAGAACTCTTCAAAAATCCAGAAAATCACATTGTATGATTTTTAAGTAATTCATTTGCATTTTATTGCATGCATAAGTATTTGATACATCAGAAAAGCAGAACTTAATATTTGGTACAGAAACCTATGTTTGCAATTACAGAGATCATATGTTTCCTGTAGTTCTTGACGAGGTTTGCACACAATGCAGGAGGGATTTCGGCCACTCCTCCATACAGACCTTCTCCAGATCCTTCAGGTTTCGGGGCTGTCGCTGGGCAATACGGACTTTCAGCTCCCTCCAAAGATTTTCTATTGGGTTCAGGTCTGGAGACTGGCTAGGCCACTCCAGGACCTTGAGATGCTTCTTACGGAGCAACTCCTTAGTTGCCCTGGCTGTATGTTTCGGGTTGTTGTCATGCTGGAAGACCCCGCCACGACCCATCTTCAATGCTCTTACTGAGGGAGGGAGGTTGTTGGCCAAGATCTCGCGATACATGGCCCCATCCATCCTCCCCTCAATACGGTGCAGTCATCCTGTCCCCTTTGTAGAAAAGCATCCCCAAGGAATGATGTTTCCACCTCCATGCTTCACGGTTGGGATGGTGTTCTTGGGGATGTACTCATCCTTCTTCTTCCTCCAAACACAGCGAGTGGAGTTTAGACCAAAAAGCTCTATTTTTGTCTCATCAGACCACATGACCTTCTCCTATTCCTCCTCTGGATCATCCAGATGGTCATTGGCAAACTTCAGACGGGCCAGGACATGCGCTGCCTTGAGCAGGGGGACCTTGCGTGCGCTGCAGGATTTTAATCCATGACAACGTAGTGTGTTACTAATGGTTTTCTTTGGGACTGTGGTCCCAGCTCTCTTCAGGTCATTGACCAGGTCCTGCCGTGTAGTTCTGGGCTGATCCCTTACCTTCCTCATGATCATTGATGCCCCACGAGGTGAGATCTTGCATATGGAGCCCCAGACCGAGGGAGAATGACTGTCATCTTGAACTTCTTCCTTTGTATAATAATTGTGCCAAAAGTTGTTGCCTTCACACCAAGCTGCTTGCCTATTTCCCTGTAGCCTTGTGCAGGTCATCCCAGCCTTGTGCAGGTCTAAAATTGTATCCCTGATGTCCTAACACAGCTCACTGGTCTTGGCCATTGTGGAGAGGTTGGAGTCTGTTTGACAGAGTGTGTGGACAGGTGTCTTTTATACAGGCAACGAGTTCAAACAGGTGCAGTTAATACAGGTAATGAGTGGAGAACAGGAGTGCTTCTTAAAGAAAAACTAACAGGTCTGTGAGAGCCGGAATTCTTACTGGTTGGTAGGTGATCAAATACTTATGTCATGCAATAAAATGCTAATTAATTATTTAAAAATCATACAATGTATGATTCTTTTTATAGATTCTGTCTCTCACAGTTGAAAAGTACCTATGATAAAAATGACCGACCTCTACATGCTTTGTAAGTAGGAAAACCTGAAAAATCGGCAGTGTATCAAATACTTGTTCTCACCACTGTTTATTGTTTGCTCACATTCAGCAAAATACAGCAAAGTTGATTGGGGATTGATTTGATTTGGAGCTTCACTTTAGAGATAGACACTGACGCAAAACATACTGCAAAAGCAACCCAGGAGCTTTAGGTGGTGGAATATTCTGCAATAGCCTAGTCAATCACCTGATCTCAACCCGCTCAAGCATGCATTTCACTTGCTGAAGACAAAACATAAGGCAGAAAAACCCACAAACAAACAACAACTGAAGACAGCTGCAGTAAAGGCCTGGCAAAGCATTACAAAGGAGGAAACCCAGCGTTTGGTGATGTCCATGCGTTCCAGACTTCAAGCAGTCATTGCCTGCAAAGGATTCTCAACAAAGTCATTGTGTTAATTTTTTTGAGCACCTGAAATAAAAGGACTGCGTATGAAAATGGTTGCAATTTCTAAACGTTTCATAGAATATTCTTGTTCAATCCCTTGAATTAAAGCTGAAAGTCTGCACTTCAATTGCATCTCGGTTGTTCCATTTAAAATCCATTGTGGTGGCGTAAAGAGCCCAAATTATGAAAATTGTGTCAGTTTCCGAATATCTCTGGACCTAACTGTATTTGAGTCTCAACTAAATGAATCCCAATAACACAGGCTACTTTAATAGGGAATGGCATAAAGTAGTAAAGGTTGCTAGAGTTGTTTATCTACAAGTATTAATCAGCGGAGCAAGCAAATTGTTTGTCAATTCCACTAATAGAATATGATTCGGTGGAAACGCGACTGGCGATGACATTAGACTTATGCTTGGCTTAGATTAGCAAAAACAAATATTGACAACTTACCTAGCTACAAGCAAGGAGTTAACAGGTGGATTCACGCAACACAACACAGGACCATAAACTAGAGCCAGGTAAACATAGCCGAACAGTCATGACACGAATGCCTACTCTCCAATAATATATTGGAAAGAAAACAGGTGAAGCACTCAGGCCAAGTCAACCACCAATATACGTGCAGGCGAGTTTTTTTAATTAATTTTGACAGCAAAAAAAAGTTACATGATGAATTACTTTCAATTTGGTCAGGTCTTGCCACAATGCCTCCTTTTCTATTTATTCCTCATCTGTAAACATTTGATCAGACACTTGTCAGTTTGTCTCTCCAATGTAAAGTTGTACGTCAGGTCAGGTGACTTACAGAGGGCTGCTCGTTTGCGGTGGGCCATGGGGGCGTGCCAGCCAAATTAGCAGTGCTTGTGTGCATAGGAACGGCGCTTGGAGAGTGGGCCATACTAACGAAAATCGTCAGGCTGATGGGCCATTCTGCGATGCAGCAAACATAGGAATGACTAAATTGCTTTCCCAATGCTCATCACTGGCCCAACAACCAAAGGCCCAGCAGGAATGGTCCAGAATCTCCTGATTACTCACTCTGGCATTGCTGAGCCCTGTTGCAAAATTTTTACACTGTGAACAACTCTTCAGGGCATAAAGGAATATTGCTAACATCAAGTGTTCAAGGGTAACTGGATCTTCAGTAAACAAACCTGATATCTCTACATTGATAGTTTATCGGGAAGTGACCTATACAGAAGGACTACCATGACTGCTTACAATAGATACAGTGAGGGAAAAATGTATTTGATCCCCTGCTAATTTGCCCACTGACAAAGATATAATGAATCCATAATTTTAATGGTAGGTTTATTTGAACAGTGAGAGACAGAATAACAACAACAAAATCCAGAAAAACGCATTCAAAATTGTTATAAATTGATTTGCATTTTAATGAGTGAAATAAGTATTACACCCCTCTGCAAAACATGACTTAGTACTTGGTGGCAAAACCCTTTTTGGCAATCATAGAGGTCAGATGTTTCTTGTATCAGGTTTTCACACATCTCAGGAGGGATTTTGTCCCACTCCTCTTTGTAGATCTTCTCCAAGTCATTAAGGTTTTGAGGCTGACGTTTGGTAAGTCAAACCTTCAGCTCCCTCCACAGATTTTCTATGGGATTAAGGTCTGGAGACTAGGCCCCTCCAGGACCTTAATGTGCTTCTTCTTGAGCCACTCCTTTGTGGCTTTGGCCGTGTGTTTTGGGTCATTGTCATGCTGGAATACGCATCCACAACCTATTTCCAATGCCCTGGCTGAAGGATGGAGGTTCTAACCCAAGATTTGACGCTACATGGCCCCGTCCATCCTCCCTTCGATGCTGTGAAGTCGTCCTGTCCACTTAGCAGAAAAACACCCCCAAAGCATAATGTTTGCACCTCCATGTTTGACGGTGGGGATGGTGATCTTGGGGTCATAGGCAGCATTCCACCTCCTCCAAACATGGCGAGTTGAGTTGATGCCAAAGAGCTCGAATTTGCTCTCATCTCACCACAACAATTTCACCCAGTTCTCCTCCGAATCATTCAGATGTTCATTGGCAAACTTCAGACAGGCCTGTACATACGCTTTCTTGAGCAGGGGGATCTTGTGGGCTCTGCAGGACTTCAGTCATTCACGGCGTAGTGTGTTACCAATTGTTTTCTTGGTGACTATGGTCCCAGCTGCCTTGAGATCATTGACAAGATCCTCCTGTGTAGTTCTGGGCTGATTCCTCACTGTTCTCATGATCATTGCAACTCCACAAGGTGAGATCTTGCATGGAGCCCCAGAAAGAGGGAGATTGACAATTATTTAGTGTTTCCATTTGCGAATAATCGCACCAACTGTTGTCACCTTCTCACCAAGGTGCTTGGCGATGATCTTGTAGCCCATTCCAGCTTTGTGTAGGTCTACAATCTTGTCCCTGACATCCTTGGACAGCTCTTTGGTTTTGGCCATGGTGGAGAGTACGGAATCTGATTGATTGATTGCTTCAGTGGACAGGTGTCATTTATACAGGTAACACGCTGAGATTAGGAGCACTCCCATTAAGAGACATAAAAGACACTTGGGAGCCAGAAATCTTTCTGATAGAAAGGGGATCAAATACTTATTTCACTCATTAAAATGCAAATCAATTTATAAAATTTTTGACATGCGTTTTTCTGGATTTTTTTGTTGCTATTCTGTCTTACTGTTCAAATAAACGTACCATTAAAATGATAGACCGATCATTTCCTTGTAAGTGGGCAAATGCACAAATTCAGCAGGGGATCAAATATATTTTTTCCCTCACTGTATCTGGAGAGCAGTGTGGTTCAGTACCGGGAGCAAACTGGGTATACAGGGTTTAAATTTTCCCGAACAGGAAGATTAGGTGTGTTGAATTTAGTCAATCACTGAATGCAATTTGTTGATGATTGAACTCACTGAATTTAGATATTGTACTCAATGGACACATACAGTACATAGAACCAAAAAATATATGTTTGCTTGACAAGCTGAAACAAAAGAATGAATAGTTTGGGAGGCGGAAGATGTTTTTTTTAATTATTGTTGTTCTAATTCTGCATAGCAGTAAAACAATTGCATCCTTCAAGACTTGTTTACAATTCAGTCCTGTTGCTAATTCAATCTAGCACAGTTTCAAATGGACTTTATATGTTTCTTTTCTTAAGTATAATCAATGTTTTAATGACATTCGAGATATATAGGCTAAATCTGATTTAAAATTAATCAAAGAAATCTCGTTTAGAAACAGAACTTGTATATGTTCATTTTCTATGAACTATAGTTGACAAAAGAAAAATGGCACTGTTCCATTGCTATTCTCACCCCCCAATGGTGTAGTGGTTAGAGCATTTGATTTTAGAATGAATCATGGCGGGTTCACGGCTCATGTTATTATTTTATTTTGTGTAGTGCTCGTTCATGTATAATATAGGGTAACGTAATACAATTATTCTCTTGAATATATCTTGCCATTCATAGTATGACAGAGTGTACATATATAGTTGTGCGACGGATATAAAATTAACATGTGGATAATCATTTCAGAGAGAAAAAAACTGGAAAGTCAGAGGGGGGAATTGAACCGGGGTCAAAATATTAATTATATGCATCAATGTGGGGAATGTTCCCACAAGAACACAGGGTCTGCTGTTATTCAAATCAATTCTGTAGTATGCCAATACAACATTTACCATAGCCATTACATTTTTGCTGAAATACAAAGTGGGCAAAATAAAATGTATTAATGGAACAAAAGTATACCCTTTAGAATCCCAAAGAGGTCTCTCACTTTCAAAATCCAAAAAGTATTTTGGCTACAGTGTAGAAACCTTTTTGTGAATTTTTTTGGTGTTGGATGGCTGGAGTAGACTTTCATTTCTTTATTTGGATAGAATTTAAGTAAGTCATATTAGATCAGTGTCTAACACAAACGCGTCTAACACAACTGGTATACTTTTAGCCAACCTTGACCAAATATGACCTTAGTTTGATAGATTTTACACCCGTTGTTACTCTAAAAATACATAATTAAAATATGTTTCAGGGCTTTAAAAAAAATCCTGGGGGAGTATGCCCAGACCACCCCTAAAAGACGTTTAGCATTAATCTCTAGTGACGTCCCTGCTTGTGTCAATCAGTATAATTTTGAAAATGCAGGCTTTCAACAGAAAGACACTTCATTCACCTAAGTTTTGTCACAATACGCTACATTACATAGAATATAATTGAATTGCTCAATAGCATAGTATAACAAAAAACATCACAGCATTTGATCGCAAATTATAACTCTTCACAGTAGTGTAGTGACTATTTAATATCATTCAGATTCATGGGGAAATGCATTTCGATCTTCTTGAGTTATACAGAGTTATATAGAAGTAAACAACAGTGTTGTTTTGAATAAGTATATACTGTACATTGAGATAAAAACACAAAGTATAGCCTAGTCTTAATGGACGAACCTGGATTTGAACTATAAATCTTTGGATTAAAAGACAATTGTGCTGACCACAGCACCAGGCAGCAGCTTGGGATGGAATCCAAATTTTCCACAGACAAACATGCACGCACTCATGTAAATGGATTTTTATGGGTTTGCTTGTACCAACCTAGTTTTGAAAATGCAGGTTCTCAGCGGTAAGATACAGGATAAGCTACATTGCAGAACCGAATTTAACAGAATAGTACAACAAAAACCATCACTGCATTCAGTTGTTAGATAATTCTCATTGGCAGCCTTGTAGCCATTTAATTTGAATCATATTCCTGGAGATAAACATTTACATCTTATTGAGTTCTACATAGTTGTTTAGAATTAAATAAACAACAGTGTTTTTTTGAACGAGTAGGCACATTTTATTAAAAAAGTATAACCTCGACCTGGCCCTCGCAGCAGTTTGGCATGGTAAGCAAATTTTCTACATAAAACTATTCAAGCACACATTATAGTTAATAGACATTCTTAAGACATTTAAAAATGTAAACTGTAAATTTTGTGACATTTTAGTTTCTGCATGTGCCTATCAACGCAATTTAGAAAATGTCGGTTCTTAACAACTGACAACTCACCCAAGTCTGTCAAAAAATGTATAATAGGGTCAGTGAAATTGCCAGACATGAACAAACAAACAGTCTAAACCCTTTACACAGTCCCCCTTACCGATTTCATTGGTGGGGGACTATGAAAGCTTTGTATGGTGAATAAGAGGTTTGTATTCAACATCATTTTTTCTTCTTTTTTTCCCCCATTGTTTGCAGGTGGTGGATCCTACCCCGTGCGTTACAGAATCAAATGAAAAAAATATTTTGAAGATGTGTTCATTTGACAAAATAATTTGAAAAGTTTTGAGTCAAAACAGGCAACAACAAAAAAAGAGCCAAACATTTTCACTACTTGGCTGGTCAGTAACTACATTCAACATACGGGTTCTTCCAGGTCGGTTATATGAAACCTGCATACCCAGCAGCTCTTCAGGAACAGGGTTCCTGACCACTACCTTAACATAAGGCTTAGGAGTTTGGGGCTATGTTTAAGCACTAAGGGAAATGGTAATAATGCCCCGCCCTCAAGGACAGCAAAACATTAAAGCCATATACATATATGTGAATAAGAAATAAACAGTAGAGTGATTGTGATTTCTATATTGTGTGTGTGTGTGGCATTTGTATGCATTTTTGTTGTTGTCATGTATGAACAAAAAGTTTGTTAGTTCGTTTCTGTGTGGGGGTGGAGGGGGCAGAGTCTAGTGTGTGAATATACTCAATAGTTAAGGGATAGTGTAAAAAGAGGCATTTGATAATTATTGACATTTCATAACGTTTATGGCCTTGGGCCTACTTATGTTCTTGGGCCTACTTATTGCCTCGGGCCTACTTGTATTAGTAACGTTAATAGTGGAATGTTTGACTTTTTGTGATGTTAATGGTGCAAATACTATTATAAACAATCTGCTATAGATCATGTTGTATTTCTGCCCCTTACAAATAAAAGGACACTATAAGCCAGCAACTCAATATATTGCTAAAAAAAAAGGAAATACTTTCTTTAAGAACACATCTAGCAAAATGTTGATTATTAATGGCAATTAATCCATTTGACAACACAATGGCATTCTTAAAACTGCCACAGTATCTAGTCCTTTGCATCATCAGAAACTATAACCCTTCACATCCAATTAGTTTGAGGCAAAATGCGAAACATCACCAGTGGCAAACAATGTGGAGCTTATGTCCAAGCGACACACCACAGAAGTTGTGTTGTGGCGGCAGAAGAAAAGCAACCCTGTCACATGCAACTAACAGTGACAAGCCTATCCCCCCTCCCCCTGAAACACACAAACACAGTGATGGGCATTTAAAGCATGGTGCACTGCAGGACATGGAGTAGATTGGCATTAGTTTGGTATAAAGTAACAGGCCTGCCAAGACAGCTAATAAACATACAGCGAAGGGGCAATTTACAAAAATGTGTCCAGCTATTGATCATATCATGAGGGCACCATGACACAATGCCCACAAAGACGACACACAGACAGATTGTGACATTACGGTTGACATTCAAATCTTGTGTCTCGCTCTCAAGTCAATAGCCGAAGATGCAAATCGTGCACCGTCTTGGATCAACAACTTCACAGTCTTTGCAAAGGGGTAAGGAATTAGGGTATGACCCTATATGCTAGGTTGAGACCCCTCTCCTCAACTTGTAACACGGAGGGGGAAGGATGGGCACTAGGCCGGCACATTCATCACGGGCTGAGCCAGAGAAGATGAATATCGCCATCTACTGGCCAGGAGTGGTTGGAGGCAAAAACTGTAAGACCATGATGGCTCAGTCTCTTAATGGGAGCAGTCAGAAGTGGTTAGGCACTTGCCAAGACAATGGGCTAGGCATTAGAAGAGGTAGGCCTACTCAGCCGAAAACCACAGCCACACGACCAGCCAGAAACTTTGGCAGTAGACCTCCATTGGAAACATAGCACACGGAGAAGCAGGAAACAAGCTGTTCTCAATGAAACAGATCTAGAAAAAGAATCTGGCAAAGATCTCACTTCTGGGGGCTTCAAAACTGCCAGTGTCTAACCTCAAGCGTAGGATTAGGAAGCAAACATATTTGAGACAGATGAGATGACAGAATGTGAGAGAAAAACAATCAGGGTCACAGTTAGGCTAGTCCTCGCTTCCCACGGAGACAAATTGGGTCATGTGTGTACTAGCATGCACACTCAAAATGTGGCACTAAAAAAGAAAACCAGAAAACAAATTTACCCAGTGGGTAGCATGCCAAAGAGGAAGTAAGTCATAAAAGTGTGAGGTCAGGGGCTATATTTCATCTGTCACATGTAGGCCTAGAATTTAGCAGTCAGTCATTATAAATAAACCACTATCAAAATATAAAGGTTAGATGGAAAAGTCACACTTCTTAGTGAAAATCTTGTTTTACTACATACTTCGCTAAAGCTTATTGGAGGACAAAAATTATTTTGTCAAACACTGTGATATGACTATAAATCAGTAGTGTTTCTAATCTAGGCTGTTTGACGTGTCTAGCAAATAAACATCACCTTGAACCAATATCTCCTCCTCTGTTACTTAAAGCTTTAGGAGTAGCTTGCAAGGTAGCAAATGACATGATGCACCTGGTTGGGGAACATTCTGAAAATGAACCACCATTTCCTCCTTCCGTTATATAGGAATGGAACATGTCACCCTCCCAAGAAGAGGAGGTAATCTTGCATTAACCTATTGTTAAAAAGAGTGGCTGCCTGGATCTTGCTCCATTCGTTATCAATGAAAAGACTGACCTCAAACCGTTCCTGTTATACTGCCATGTTACTGTATATATATCTGTTTTTATGGGGGCCTATTGTAGGTCACATTTATGATTGTATGTTATCTGTTCCTCTGTCATTTTATGTGTCACTCCAGTAATTGACCAGTAAGAGAATTGCAATTAAGGTCATAATCACTATAACCTGCATGCGTTCCACTAAACCACATATAAGCATGTGACCTGCAGTGTTTGACATGATATCCTAAAGAAGTGTTAGTATTAAATTATTGCATTGGTGCATACATACCAGTGTGGGGCATATCATTTTTTACTAAAACTACACTAAAATACTTGCCTAGGTATACTTATTTTGGATAAAGAATTAGGCTTAATTAAAAAAAGATTCAGTTTAACTATGCACTTCCTAAATATCTAAAAACAAACAATAAAAAAAAAAAAACATCTAAAAACATCCAAGTGATGCCTAGTGGTTGGAGCTTGACCAACAGGTTTCTGTTTCAAATCTCTTTGGCACTGTGACTTAATTAAGCAGTAAGGGGTTTGTGGTATATAACCAATATACCATGGCTAAAGGCTTCTCTTAATCACCAACAGAACAACTATTAGCAGTGGTTTGGCCATATACAATGAGTTCAAGAGGTGTGTTATTTCTATTATGAACATGTTACTGAAAAACAGATTAAAAACCTGTTGTCAAAGCTGCAGTATGTGGCCTGAAATACAATGGCGATCAGCATTCAGTTTATCATCAAAGAAATAGAACTATAGATATGTCACAATCGGTCAGCAACTTCAGCTGGGACACGTTGTAACCCAGCAATACTAGGCATAGGGGTCAAATATAGTCTTTTAAACTATTTCCTAAATAGAACACATTAGCACAGTTATGCTTTGCTTCATGCATTCTTATTATGTAAAAAGAAAAAGACTATATAACATTATTCTAACAATAAAATGCATCATACGGACTAGGATAATTTATTTGTATTTCAGCACTGAAATTACTATCAGGTTACATTACAGACTGATCGGGTATTCTCATCAATAACTGATAAACCATTTAGAAATTACAGCATCTTTGTATTAATTGTAAATTGCATACATTTACATACCAACCGGCCTCTCTAAAGAGAGAATTGCTATACAGTCCATTTCTACATATCAGACAAATCTGCAATATAAATTCAATGTCAAATCTAACACTGTACGCTGATTTCCTAAATAGAGGTTACTCTAAAGCTTGTGTGGACTCGGGATAAAGTTTGCGCTATGGACAAAGATAACTTACTACAAGTAAAGAGCATCAAAAAATAAATGTTTGTAATGTGTTGCACCATATATACTTCCTACAGCCTGGACAATCAAATCATTACCAGTAAATATTGGTATGTATTTCAAAATGTTTATTCAGATTTGTTTCATGATCCTCCCCTGTTGGTGTGTAAAGATACGTTTGCTTTATTGAAATATCAAAAGGAACACTAAGATGATGCCCATGGATTCTTCCCTTCTGCAACGTGTATCAGTATCAAGAAGTCAAAAACGTCCTGATATTTCAGTAAGGAACACACTATTAAAAGGTTCATCACCAATGAATCCAAAAACATGGTTTATATACTGTCACATCCTTGTGGATCACAATATACTGGCATCACATGACAACTGTGAATATGCAGCAATGAACATTGCAGTGCCATGTGCAGTAAGGACCAGAAATGAGACATTTTCAAGAGGCTAATCACACTACAATCAATCATAATT